>NC_057945.1:11751369-12008869 GCF_018555375.3 Anguilla rostrata | reverse complement strand
AATTAGTTAAATCAATTTCCCTTGATTTAGAATGACTGGAGGGATTATATCCTCAGGCTTGTCCGGGATCACCTTGAGATCCCCCGGGACAGGTTGGCGGAAGTCGCTGGGGACAGGGACGTCTGGGCTGCTCTGCTTGTCCTGCGCCCATCGCAACCCTGATCTGGACTGAGTGGAGAGAAAATGGATTGATGGATAGATAGAATGGCTCCATTTCCACAAAAATGTTTAAAGTGATTACAATCTCACATTTCTAATTTACCATGATTCTATGCCCCAAACAGGATTTTCGAAGATTTGCAGTCGTTCTGCAAAAAAACCGGATATTTATTATGATTACATTGATTTACTGATTTCCCATGATTCACCATTCTGTTTCCACAAACCATTTTTATCCTGATTATTATTCCCAACTGCACATTTATCCAGATTCTTCTGTCCAAAACCAGAATTACCATGATTATATTTCCACAAACCACTGTATTTTTAGAAATGATTTTTCTTTTCAATGTATTTACCATCTTTCCATTCCCGTATAATGTACAATTTCAGGGTTTCAGGGTCAGGGTAAGGGTTAATAAACCAAGATACCACAAGTGAAAGAAAATGCACAATTAAACTTCCCTATTTCTAAAAAAAAAAAAAACAACACTCTCCCTTCTCCTTTTTTATTTTTGACGGACTCTCCCCTGGGTGTTTGTGTATGTACAGTTAAAGTGTTCAGTGTTTGTATGGATAAAGCGTGCTGAGGGTGTTTATTAGTGCTGTGGTTTAAGTCTGGATCATAAAGTTTAAGGCTTGGATGCAAGTGTGGCACAATTAATGTCCAAATGTGGCATAAATCAATACACTCTTTAATTGGGTATTTAATCATATACATCATATTTGCATTCACACAATGACATATCACTATATTATATGAAATGTTATTTAGACTTGAATCAATTAAATTTAATTGCAGATTTCAAGCTGGTCAATGGATTACCCTACCTGTATTGGTGAAATTAACTGTATAAATGTTTAACAGATGAATCTGGCAGAGCACACTGCTTTCAATACCTGAAGATCAGTGTTTCTCCAACAGGAGTGACACACATAGCCAAGGACATTCAGTCAGACCACAAAATAAAAGAATATTTTATTAGCATCCCACTCACAACATTACGTATACATCTCCGCAATTGTGATGCCTGAATGTAATTGCTCAGATGTGGCATTTCAATGGCAGATTCACTTCAGCACAGAGGAAAGTGAGTTTCAAAAAAATTTTGGAAAACAAAGCATTAAAAAAATGTCAACCGCTCAAAAATCATTACATTGTTGTGTTGAACAAAATAACATTAAAATCAAAAAATATTACAAAACCATTACTGGCATGCATGTTCTTAAGAGCTCTATCAACATGGTTTGTTGAATTATATTCCTGCAAAAAGATGTATCTATATATCTCCAATAGCTAACCACACAAGTCAACAAACATACAAACAGTTTGATAGGTAGGACTCCTAGACTTCTGTCATTTACCATTATACTTCAATTAAATGACAAAAAAAGGAATTCAGCACCTTATCTTTCTGTAGCAGTTACTATAGGCTGAGTAGGTACTCACGGTGTTACAAAATCACTGCAAACCCAGCTCAGTTAAAACCACTGCTGTTGCAAGTTAGACCGACCCAGCACAGCTTTGTATCAGTCGCGTTTCAACGCTCTTGGTGAAGCAGCAATCGTCAGCCGTCGGATCGCAAGGAACCGCACTTCCGCGCGCACATTCATGTCCAACACCTTAAAGTCGGCTTTCGCATAAAAAGTGTACAGTGTACCGTGTTGTTACACATCGGGAGATTCACCGTCTGGGAGTGTCTTCAACATTGACGCATAGCTTCTGAACTATTTTATAAATCCACCTCGTGTCTCCCCGAATGTTCGTGTCTCCCCGAACATTACCGTTTGAGCTATACTGCAGAATTTTAATGTACAATTAATAAAGTGCACGTGACCATAAACATAGTGACGCTTTTTCGACATGTAGAAGCAATGGGCCTCAAGGTTTTTACACATGTGCAAACGCGGCTAACACACTCCATTCCAACTCCAGCAAAAGACAAGAAGTCATGAACTGTCGCCCTCCTGTGGTAATTACCTGACACTGCAAAAGAGGGTCGACACGCCAGCAACAGAAGACGCGAGAGCGAATACAGGAAAATGACGATAATGGTAAGAATAACCGCAATAGGCTACCATAAACCAGGAATGATTCCTGAAATTGCCAATATTCCTGCTTTAAGCAATAATCACACTAAGCCAAGTGCTAAGGAATACACCGGGTAACAGCACAGTTAACGACAGAAGGTGATATGCAGCCCCTAACACTCAAATCTGGGCGGTAACAGGCTCTCAAAATAGGCAAGATATACGCGTCTTTTCACCGTTTCCCCTCAAAAGTCTGAACAGTTTACGGTCAGTCCTTCCAGGAAATGTGGCCACTGTATATATACCCTGTATTAGTTTTTAGAAAAGCAAATAGCAGAGAAAATGTCAAGAGAATGGACATGATGCACATACAACCATATCATACATTTTGTTTTTAAAAAATCCTTTAAAATACATAGAGAAAGGAGTCCTCGGCTGATAAGTAGATCAGTGCATAACCGCAGGAAACCGCGAGGAAGCAAATCTCCCCGCCATGCTAGCCCGTATTCTCATACTCTCTCTCTTATCACACTTCCCATTCACCCCCTGCCTGTAGCCAACGCGCTGCCGATGCGTGCTGTCCTCAGAAGTCGCTGAGGATGCTGATGTCGGCGAACTCCTTGCGGTATCTGTGCGAGCAGAGGCCGAGCAGGAAAGCCCACTTCAGCGTCATGAAGCTCCACACGCTGGTCAGGTAGAAGCTCCTGGGGTCGGTCACAGCTGCAGCATTACATACACAATCGGAATGCTTCCGTCAGAAAAGCAGTAGGTATTATAAATCAAATACAAAATAGGAAACCAGTCATTGTGGTTTGGAACATGTGGAAGAACAATTCTACTGTGACTGCAGGCCTGAACACCTAAAGCAATAAAGATAGGTGTGTATGAGAGCGAGAGAGAGAGAGAGAGAGTCTCACCCTGTTTGTGTGTGATGGCGAGGGAGAGGAAGATGAAGAAAGCCAGAACAGCCAGCAGGAAGAAGAGGACACTGATGAACAGGAAGAACTTGAGACCCTTTAGCCAAGTGCGCCAGTAGTCCTGAAGGTACATGATGTGTGTGATCAGAGCCCAGAGGGCCATGACACCTGTGGACAGAGACACACACACACAAGTACACACGTACGCATGCACGCGCGCACACACACACACACACGTGCACACACGCACCGTTACAATTTTTTATTATTGATCCTGAAAGATAAATTCATAAACATTATGTACGAAGGGGTCTCTGGGAAGATTGGCACAGGGTACTGGAGGTGCTACCCATTTTCAGTGATTTTGAAATGTTAATTTTCATTTCTGCTGAAACAACGCACAGCATAACACAAGTAGAAAAGAGTGGAAACTTTTCTACTTTCACTGCAACACATTGTGAATTAAAGACCCATTGGTCAATGGGCTTCAACCTCCCTATTGTTAAGTTTTTGTCATTTTGTCAAGGAACTGAAGAAAACACTAGAGAAGGGTTTGCAAGTATGATTAAAAAATCAGTAGCAGGTACAAAAACAAATGCATATGCCTCAGATTGGTACTTTGTTTTTACTAATTATTTATTATGAAAATTTTCCTATTTAAAATTTAAATATTTAAATTTTAAATCTCTTTACCAAAACTTAAAAGGATTCACAGCCCTAGAGTGGCATGAATCAGCAAAGTCCAAGACTCGTGAGGAGTGCGTGGTCAGTTTCTGTTCCACCATCCTAATGCTTCGTCAGTACACCCTACCACGTTCCTCATTTCAGTGACACAGCACACCAGCGCTAGCGAACACAGGAACACAGGACCCTGGACTACAGTAATAGAAAAAAAAAAAAACCTGAGTCACTGCATCACAGCTGAATCGCTGCGTCATGGCAACCTCCTGCCTTCTGCCCTCAACACAACAACCAATCACGCGAGATGAGGGAGCTGTGCCCAGTCATCATTAATTACTCTAAACAGAGTTTAATATGCATCAGCAACACACTCTGTCACATGCTGCAACACCCCCACCTCCACCCCCCCCCCCCCACCCACAACCCCAACCCCCCAGTTTTTTTGTTGTTTTTTGTTTTTTTAAGTGTGGAGCCTACAGATCTGACTGAAACTATAGTATGTTTCATGAGCCATGTTCATTTATAAATTTAATATCACAGAAAATAAAGGGTTCTTGCACAACATCATTTTAATTGGTGCCTCTGTATATATGTGCAAAACAATAAAGCAATTAAAATAATAAAATTTCATTTTCCACCTGATAGGTAAATCTGAGTCTTACAAAACACCTAATGGCCAAATTAAGTTTGGAGTCTAAAAAAACACCTAACTTCAGTAATTCACTTTGTCCCCAGACCCCAAGGCAAACACACAGATATCAAAATATAGTTCATATTCACTGCCAATTACAATGACGAGTCAGATGGTTAAAATAGGTTACCTTTGGCCACTTAGCCCCCCTGCGCAAGTTGTTCAGATGCTGAATTCACACTATGCAAACTTCTCATACCAGTACATTTTTGCAGACATTTTGCAGCTGAAATCAAATGTGCTAAAGTGAATTAGAAATTGACTTTGCACTAATATTATTAGGGCTTGCTTGGCTACTGAAATGGGAATCTCCATAGGAAAGGTATACATGGTATACAAGGTATACAAGGTATACTTGTTGATCACAAAAGGTTAAAATGGCCAGTTCTCAGATGTACATATTTTAAACAGGAATGGAACACTGGTCAACACAATTAACAGACAGACAGATTATGAATTATTATCATTTTGAACAGCTTTTATTTTTTGGAACAACTGAAAATTAATTTAAGAATTGGAGCATAAAAACTGGACTGGAAGATAAACACTAAAACTGAGAAGAAAAAAATAAAGCTGTCAGAAATATGTGTGTAACAGTCCAGTCTAATATTCTACTACTAATAAATGGAAATATAAAGGCCACAACTCCTGCATTTATGAGACACTGGCAATTGAAAATAGAGTCCCAATAAAGTTAATCCGGACAAGTGTCATCTCAGTTCTACAACTAATATATTCAATTAAGTCACGTAAGCAATTATAGGCTACTCGTAACTCGTAAAAGTTTGCTCTAAATCTGGAAATATTTTACTAGAATAGCGTTAACTTGGTTGCAGTAGCGTACCAGCCGTCATTGCCTTATTTTTACCGTTTTACTATCCGATCGCATGTTAGGCTATGGTCAACATGGCCAGCTAGGTATCGATTTATATAGCATTGATGAACTAAAACTACTTAGTAAACGAAGCGGATCTGTCATTGTTTCTTGCAGAAGCTAAGGAACGCATTGGTAAATAAGCAAATTTATGAGATAATAAATAAATATTTATACCATACCCGACAAGCCTCCCATAGCCGCCGTCCATGGTTGTTTATATGCGATATTCCAAACAAAAAAAGCTGAGACTCCTACCAGTAAGCCGACAGTAGCGTATCCTATACTGATATAGGTCTTATTTATCCCCATTGGTAAATCGACTGCACAGACAATACTAGTTAAAACAATAAAACAGACAGCGTTCCCGAATTAAAAAGATCACTCGGGTACCTATGGTCAGATCGCAAGTTAATATTAATAGTCACAGCTAATAATAACGTTACAGGTTATGCAACAATTGACGACACCTCAAAATGTTAGGCTGTAGGCTAGTCTGGATGCCAACACCTCCTGGTTAAATGTAACAGATATTGCGCTACCCAAAGTAGCAACTATGCGGCTAGAGATGAACTGCAAGAAGCGGACAAGTAGGCTAGAAACAGTATTGAATCGTGACGGTAGTTAGATGCATTTTAACCTCTATTTTTACTTTGATCTGCCTGGGAAGTCCCGGCTAACCAATAACCGGCAGGGGGACCCAGCTAGCTACAGCCCATCCTGATCCAAGAAAGACAAAAGCACATCTGGAGAGCGCTATCTGTAGCCGTGGAAGAGGCATTACTCTTCGTGAATTTAGTACTCCGAGTGTTATCCACAATTTTCAGCATGAAAAGAGTCCCTACGCAGAAATTTTGGAAGTTGTTTTTTTGTTCTTAGTCTTCTTCGGCATTGTTTTGATCAATGGGATACATAAATATTACTTTCGGGACTCATAGTAGGGTTTTGGTTTCAGTTCGATTCAAATTCAATTAAATTTTTATCTTTTTACAAAGGGCATTGTCTCACAGCAGCTTTACAGAGATCCGGACTTGAACTCCCCCAAGAGCAGGCCTAGGGCAACAGTGGCAAGCAAAATTCCTTGTAATTGGAAGAAACCTTGAGCAGAACCTGACACAGAGTGGGGAGTCTGCAGGATGGCACCGGTTATTTGGAAAATGGCTGATTACAAAATCAATGTGTGATAAACAGAAAAATGACAGTACATAAAGGTCAATGGCGGTATTTAATTGATGCCATGCCAGGATGATGAGAAATGTGTTGGAAGGCCAACGGGTGATACTGTCAGGCAGGGGACAGGTGTGGAGCTGGAGCTGAACCAACTGTGTCTGGAGGAGGGCACTCAGTCAGTCTTATGGCTACCAGGCGGTTGCCCAAAACGGGGAAAAGAGGAGAAAAAATATGTAATCATTAGGCAGCTGAGATATGTTGGGGAGCCAAGCAGGAGAGTAAGTAAGGAGAATAACTAAGTCTCTCTCAGCATAGCTAGAGGAGCTAGATAGATAAAGGGCAAACACAGTCAGGAGGGCAGCCCGGAGACAGCCACCACCAGACCATGTTAACACAGAAATACCATGCATGATCCAGAGACAGCACTGACGGCTCCATCTACCAGAGACGATAGCTTATATTAACCACCCAACCCTGTCCCTCAACTACATGCTGTAACTGGCTTAAAAAGTAAGTCTTAACCCTGGATTTAAATATAAAGACACTGTCTGCACCCTGACCATGAGCAGGCAAAATGTTCCATAGGCAATGTACATGATTGGAAAAGGCTCAGCCACCTATGGTACTATTAGATGCTTGGGGAATAACAAGGAGACAAGCTCCCTGTAAAGTGGTGCATTTCTGAAGGATTATGGGAAGAAAGAATATCACTGAGATACACAGGGGGGTTAGCTCATGCAAAGCTTGAATGCAAGGTACAGTGTCTTATAATCTACCCAGAATTTAACTGGTTGCCAGTGATTTGGTCTAATATCCATGTTATAGTAAGAATATAAGCAGCAACATTTTGAATCAATTGCAGACCTTTCAAAAGAGCGTTACAATATAGTCTACAAAAAATAGTCAAATTTTACTTTTTGTATAAGTAACAAAAAGTGCACTGGTTTTTCTGCATCATGTCGTGAAAGGGTTTTTCTAATTTAGCAATATTCCTCAAATGATCAAAAGTAGTAGTGATGTTCTTTATATGCATTTTAAATTAGAGATCTTGATCAAATTCAACTCCATGATCTTTGATGACAGTTACTTAGCAACAGACATTCCATCAAGGGATTAGGGCCTGTTATCATAACCTCAATTTTGTCACAATTCAGCAGGAGAAAGTTGTGGGTCATCCTTTATGTCTTCTCAGTTGAACATCTTCAGGCTTGACAAATAAAAAATGTAAACTTAAAAATGCTTGTCACTGGGGTGGTACCCCATAGATACATACAACTGTACCCCATATCCAGCAATACATCATTAATTTATGTCTTTTTTGCTTGTAAATAGTACTCATTACTACCCAAATAGAATTTGGCAAATTTGTTCCCTAAAGAATACCTCCACA
The DNA here is from genome assembly GCF_018555375.3 of Anguilla rostrata. NCBI lineage: Eukaryota > Metazoa > Chordata > Actinopteri > Anguilliformes > Anguillidae > Anguilla > Anguilla rostrata. The sequence continues at coordinate 12,000,956 of NC_057945.1, read as the reverse complement.
GTACTTTTATTTCCCTGTATACAACTGAGTATCATCTGGATAGTAATGGAAATTAATGGCATGTTTGTAGATAATGCCTAGATAATATATATATATATATATATATATATATATATATATACACAGTATATAGAAGAGAGAAGAGCAGAGGTCCAAACACAGATCCTTGTGGCACTCTGGATCTATCCCTGGATTGATCAGGGGATTTGTGGGAGATGATCGGGAGGCAACCTTTTGTTGGGGCTGTGGTTGGGGAAGCAGTGGTTTAATGTATCTCACCATGGTTTTTAATTTAGCGTTTATGGTTAGGATAACAATTTAGGTAAGGGTTACAATAAGGGTTAGGGCTGGGTCTATCTGAATCCAAAAATGACCCTTTTCAAATTAGGACCTAAGTCTGTAGTCTTACAGTATGTAGAGTATTTTGCCATTTTCCAGTTAAACACATTTTTCATCATGAATTTCATTCAAAATATTTCTGTTGTATTGTATATTCAATGTGTTAACCTTGACAGCATCAAGTCCAGTGTCACAGATGGAGAATTCTGTATTGCCTCTGGTCCATAGATGGTTAAGCTGGGTCTCATAATATGGCTACAAAACATGTTTTTCATGCATCAGTAATTTACATTGTTTCTTATTTAACAGATTCCAAAAAATGATACATTTCCCCCATCCATAATAATTCTATTTGTCAGAATGAGTGAAAAAACAATGTTTTATTTGAGTTGAAAACAATACCACAACATGATATTTATTTAACATTTTCCCCAATGTGGGGTGAGGAAATTTCACAAAAGCATCAGAGAATATTTCAACATTCTCTTTACCTGATGTAACAATATTCACTTTGGGATACGGGGCATCAATAAATGCTTGGAGAAAGGGACAAAAACAGAATAAAAACAAATTAACATCATTTTCAAAAAATAGAAATAGAAATAGAAAGGGCCTGGCATTTTCTCTTATTCATTATAATTTTCAAAGATTTCAAACACTTGGCTGGCTGTAATTTAAAAAAAAAACAAAAAAAAAAAACACTTTTCCTATCAAACAAAAGCATTTTTTACAATACGTATCTATGTTGTAGCTAAGTAGTAATATTGATCCCTCTTATTTCCACAAGAATTTTAACTTGTGATACAGCTGGTATCATTGACAAAGTGTCAACTATTTGCCCATAATTATAATCAGTCCTCACTTAAATTGAGTTTCATCACTTTTATTATTGTAATATGGAATTTCTTGAATACTCACACAATTCAACTGGATTAGTTACTAATTTATAACAGCGGCTGATTGGGTTCCTGGGTTTACAGTCACCGACTCACCAGGGGCCCAAAGGCTCCCCATTGGTTGCCATCGGCGAGAGATGCGTAACCAACGCTCCCCTGTGTGCCCTGTGAGGGCCAAAGTGTTCACTTGCTGACAAGTGAAGTGCACTGGAGAAGTGCGCGCTTCGGCTGCAGTGCTCCTCGTATTGGACGGCACAGTGGGTAAGAGATTCCAAATTGGGGTGGAAATGGAAGGAATGAAAACAAAAAGCCGAATGTGACCAACGTGCACCTCTGCAAGACATGCAAGTGAACAACAACATTAATGTAAAAGCACAGTTCTGAAAGGGGTCCCAGCAGGCAGGCCGTCCGTCTTCCTGTGTCTCTGCCACGTGTTCGCGTGCTTTGCTCTCCAGGACTTTTTTCCTTCGCAAAAAGCCCGACTCAGACAGGCTGCCTGTTCTCAGCGGACATTCCCAGACAAACAAGCACCAGTCCCAGGTCCGGGACGACTATGGCGTGTGATCAGAAACTGATCTTGGCTGTTCCCAGATCAGTGGCTGTTGCATAGAATTCGCTCCCCAAATACACCCACACAAGAGATCCCACATTCAGCCCACCCCCCCCCCCCCCCCTTCCAACAGATAAGCCGCGTTTCCACCAAAAGCACCCAGAACCTTTAGTCCCAGGAACTACTTTTCAAGGAACTAAAAGGTTCCTTCAGCCCATGGTTGTCTGCGTTTCCACCGCGGTCTAAAGTCCCGCGAAGATTAGGCAAATTAGCCCACTGACGTATGAAAAGGCGACGTTGTCGTCGGTCCATCTGTCCTATGATTTCTTCTGTAACCCCATACTACCACCAAAGTAGCCTACATTATTTTCTAATAACCGGGACAGTCCGGAGGGGTTTATTCCACTTATATACAACGGGTTACCAACAATAATTATATATGGTTACTTTTGTATTTATTGATTTTTATCGATTTAATCACCTGGAATTGAAATATTCTTCTGCAGCCGTTTGGGCATATTTTACCGTTGTCAAGCAAAACTGTCATTGGTAGTTGAACTTGGACCGTTGTTATGCAACAAATAGGATATAACAGGCCAATAGTCAGATTGTAACTGTTTTATATATCCTCTCAAACACATTTATTATGTTTTTATGCGAACATTCGCTTTCATGTCTTGACATCCGAAGAGACAGAATGCATTCACATTTCCAATATAACTGCCAACAACAGCAGAAAACATGCACACGTTGTAAACAATTTGCTGTTCCTCAAAAGGTTCCTAGTTCCGGGGTAAAGTTCCTGCGGTGGAAACGCGGCTATACACACACATGCACCATATTGCCATACACCCCCCTCTCCCCCGCCGCCTGAAATGAGTCCTGCAGAGACAGGATGCTGTAATCCTCCATCCTATCCATGCTAGCCCTGCACTTCACCAAAACTGGTGGATATATAATATCTGGACAGTGGGGGTCTGCTGTGCTCCATAAGGACCTTCATAGCTCAGTGTTTATATATATTTCCAAAACACTGAGCAATTGTATGAACAGTGCATAAGTCTCACTAGTTATTGGGGTATACCTGCTATTCCTCCTATTTCATTACTGGCGGGGTGGCATATACCCCATACCTATACAGAACAGAGAGTTTGGCACTTTTCAGGTCAGAAATAACCACAATGACCACAGACTCTCAGCCCTTAAGACTTAACACCAACTTCTCTGCCTTCTGATTTAGTTTAGCATGCTGGAATTCTCAATACATTTATTGAGAAGGGCAGGGCATCTGATTGTGCTTCCGCTTGTATCCCTCTCGAAAAAAAAACAAATCTCTAAATAGCCATAACCTCCAGACAGATCGATTGACCTCTGACCCCTCATTCTTCCTGCTCCTCGGCCTATTAGCAGAGGGCAGCCATGCCGTCGCGGTGCAGCGGGGGGGAAAAAAAAGCCTCCACTTCCAGGGCGCCCTCCGTTTCACGCGTCCGTCGTTCCTCCAGCCGTTTCCCTGGCGACCCGCGAGCCTCCGCGGACCCCTAAAAGCAGGACCGTAAATAACCCCTCCGTCTCTCCCGGACATTTACAGCCGGTCCCCCCGGGCCCGGCCTCCTTCCGCAGTGCGGAACACGGGCCCTGTGCTTGTGCTCCCCCTTCTGAGGACCAAGGCTAAATTCTTTTTAAAAAGTTAAATAAAGGTTTGTGAAGTGATCCAAGCGCTGGAAACACGCAGATGCTGTAGGAGCCCAAAAACAAAGATGTCTTTCGGATTACAGAGGCTCCTGACATCAGACATTTACGACGAACATCTTTGGCAGCGAGGTCCCAGGCGGTGAGAACGCACCTGCTTTTTTTTTTATTTAAAAAAAGCCTGAAATTCCCACCGCCTTCGGTTTTATATGCGGTGTGACTCTCTGCTTCTCTGCGAGAGCAGAAATGGAGCATCCCAGAACGTTTCTGAAACGCCAGATCTCTTTCAGCCTTCTCTGCAGACGGGCAGCGATTGACCACGCAAAGTCACGTCCACGCATTCCGCTCGATCACAGCACCAGCCTCCACGGTTCATAAAATGAAAAATTCCTTTCTTTTCTCACGAAAAAAAAAAAAAAGAGGACGAGGAGAAACAGAAACGCGTGCACAGGGAGAACGTGTCTATTGCCGCAGCTTGTCGTGAGCGAAGAGCAGGTAAACACACCACAGGCGTTCGCTCCCTACACACCTGCCCACTCCTCTGATCCATAGTGCTCAGCTGTTCGGAATCCAGCCCCAACACGCGATAAAAAGACAGAAACAGAATAAAAAATGTAAAAAAAAAAAAACATTCAGTTTGCTTTGTGTTATTTTTTTTTCTCTAGTGCAGTGCAGTGGAGTTCCAGTGATATTCGCTCCTGAAGCTTCAGCTGCAGTCTTGCTGCAAACTGTCTGGTGACTGACGCGCTTCTCCGGTTTGTCCGCGGTCTTCTCCGGTGTGTTTCTCAGGCCTCTGACGTAGCCGGGGGCTTCAGCTGGGCCTTCTCCATGGCCGTGCTGTACGGGTGGGATCGCTTGAAGAAGCCCAGCTGTATCAGACGAGGGAGAAGAAGAACAAGGGAATATAATCACTTTGGGGGAGTCTTGAATTTAATTGGTTTTTTAAATCCCTCTACTAGGCTTGGCAGGAATCTATGTTCTAGTTTTTACAAAACTCCCAACAATCCAAAAATAAATCAATAAATCCGAAATCTAGCTACAAGACATATTTGGTAACTGGATTTTATTTTATAAAATAATATTAACTGCAATATTAAAGTCACAATTTTTGAGATATGGGAGGACAACAGTCAACAATTGCATTCAGGCACTACACTGGACCAGCCCGCATGCATGAAGACATCTATAGGGGTCCTGCTGACATGCACAAACAGCTACACCCCAGCAAACCAATAAAGGCCTTTTCAGATATCCAAACATTAAACTGATAGCACAGTTAATATATGAATCTACAGTTATTATACTCATTTCTGAAATTCCCTACAATTGCAGCAATTATTGATATATGTGTTTAGATTTTTTAATGTTTGACATTGTCCTAAAAACAACCGTCGGCAAAGACTGAGAACATGCTGAAACAAATGTTCGACAGACAGAACTGATTTAAAAAACGAATCCCTTAGTTCTGTCCTACAGCACCACCAGCAGTGAACACAAGTGCCCAAATCAGGTGTTAAGTGCTGGGCAATAACAAAAAACAGAACCCAGAAAACCCTTCTGGTTAGACGCCTCTCTGGTTTAGAGACTAGCAACCATGCACCATCAAGCACTTTCATTAGTCCATAATTGTGTAATCGGTTGCATTCCTTTAGCTGTTTACCACTGGTCGATGCAATTTGAGTGCATACAGTGACACCTTGAGGATAAAGTGGAAAACAGGCACATTTCCAGGCATTGATCCAGATTGACTTACACAACACACATTATTTACAAACATTCCACTTATACCACTGGACAATTCCTGAGCAATTATTTTGAAATGGGGACCATCAATGTGTGGATTTCTTTTCCCTAAATCTGAAGCAATTCAGTACCTTAGGCAAGGGTACAATGGCAGTGCCCAACCCGAGAATCGGGCGTACAGCCTCAGAGTTGCAAGCTCCCTAATCTTTATGCTACACTATCGCCCATGTGCCACCAAAATATCAGCCGTTTGCCATGTCACGTGTCCAGGGGAACCTTGTGGCCCTAAGTACAGTCTCCTGTGCACACCGGGGACCACACTCACTTTGTACAGGACGTAGATGAGCAGCGCCAGCAGCAGAAGCCCAGCCAGGATGGCCAGGATGATGATCCACAGTGGCACAGAATACTGGCCTTCTGGCTTACTCCACATCACTGGGGTCACCACCTGCAGGCGAATACAACCATAGGCACACCTGTAGGGGCGAATAACATCATACTATAGACACCTTAGGATATAACACAGGGCAACACATCACTACCTATAGGCACTGTAGGATCACATCGTACTACAGACACGCTGAGGGGATTCATCTCTACCTTATAGGACATTATAGGATATTATATATCTCAACCTTACAGGACCGACTTGCAAGGGGCCGATATAACATCGCAACCTTATAGGCCACCACCCACGCAGGCCAAAATAATCAATCTCAATTTTTATATCACCACCTGCAGGGGGCGATATATATCATGGCTGATATATCAAGGAAGAACATGCCTTTTTGGCTCCGGAGGGCCTGTCTCTGGGGACGATGGCGTAAGGCAGCTTCCACACTCTGTACGCAGCGGAGCACTCCAGCACATACTGTTTATATGCCCTCTGTAAGAAGAACAAGATAAAATAAGTTTTTTTGTATCAGGTAAAAACATTTTAGCCAGCTTTACATTTATACTTGAATTACAATTTGAAAGAATTGATCATAACCTGTATAACACGGTTCTGGCACTCATTCATATCTGTGACAAATCCAAAGAAAGATTTAGAAGGGCACTATTTATAATCCAGATTGGAATTGTATATTGGGATTGCCACATGTCTCCAGGAGAGGGCGATGGTGTACCAGCAAAGAGCAGCGAAGCTTCAAACCCTCTCTCACAAGGTCACTTTGGCATTTCGATCCCATGGGAACCCCAGGCAGAATTTAATGGGTTTTCAATGCACTGGCAGAAACTAGTCTTGGACCAGCTTGAACCATGGTGAGAAAACAAGGTGTACTTTGGGTGTTTGAGACCAGCTCCTGGATCCTGCCCCACACGCACCAGGCCAGAGGTGGAAAATTCAGGTTCGTAAAGCAAAAGTCCTCCGCAGTATTTTGATCCAATCACAGCTATTTGGCAATTAGCACAATTTCAAAAGTCTCGCTTGTGAGTTTCTCAAAGACGCTTTTATGGCACACGTTTCCTGTCCCGTCTGTGAGAGAGGCATGGCATTACGGAACACGCAGGAAGACGCAGACAGACAGAAGCATTACGCCCGCCCCCGCAAACAGGCCCAGGTCACACCCCCTCACCTCCATGAAGGTCTCGGCCCAGATCCGGGAGCGCACTTTCAAAATGGCGCTGGTCCCCCTCTCCAGCAACCCCACCTGGCATCTGAGCGTACAGCAGTCCACGCCAGGACACGACTGCAGAGAGAAGACCTGCGTGTCACATGACGTCTCCTCCGCCGCGCAGCGGGACAATCACGGGTTCAGCCCCGTTTGGACTACGACCGAAACTCTGGCAAACAACCCTTCGCCACGAGCAGGTCCTGCTGACAACATACTAATACACAGTCCGATGGTGTACAATGAAAGAGAGGTGTGCGGTGAGAGGAGGAAATGAGAGGAAGTGATGTAGAGAGAAAGAGTGAAAGGCGGGAGAGGGACAGAGGTGAAACGGGCTGGAGGGAAAGGTCGCCAGGAGAAACGAGAGAAAGATAAGCTGTTTTCTGTTAACAAAAATTATAATTTAACAGAAACACTGCCAACCCTGGACTCAGTTCGCATGTCCTCACTGCAGCCTCTCTGGGCCTTCCCGATGCGCAGTCTCTCTCTGGGCCTTCCCGACGCGCAGCCTCTTTGGGCCTTCCCGACGCGCAGCCTCTTTGGGCCTTCCCGACACGCAGCCTCTTTGGGCCTTCCCGACGCGCAGCCTCTTTGGGCCTTCCGACCGCAGCCTCTTTGGCCTCCGCGCAGCCTCTTGGCCTCCGACGCGCAGCCTCTTTGGGCCTTCCCGACGCGCAGCCTCTTTGGGCCTTCCCGACGCGCAGCCTCTTTGGGCCTTCCCGACGCGCAGCCTCTTTGGGCCTTCCCGACGCGCAGCCTCTTTGGGCCTTCCCGACACGCAGCCTCTTTGGGCCTTCCCGATGCTCAGCTTTGTATTCTGAATATTTTCCACCTAACCTCTGTATTGCTGAAGCCAAAGACACTCCAATTTCAATATTCTTATGAATATTCACAAAGAACCCCGACCACATGCAATACCGTAGCAATGCAAAGCAATACAATACAACTCCATTGTCCACGCAAAGTGGAAAGTTGTGTTTGGCTTCACGTGACATGACAGACAGAAGGCACATAAAAAACACTTGGGAAGGAGAAAACTAAACATCCTTTTCATAATACTGCGTGCAAGAGCAGACTACTGCAGCGCATGACTTGAGTTCAAAATGCTGATTGCGCTCGGGATGAAAGGCTTTTTAAAAACATTTTTTTGGAACCCCTTGGCACTCAAGAGCCTTCCGGAGTTCAACGAGTACCATAAAATAAAGCACCGTGAATTCTTTTACCAACCGGATGCCTCGTGTCACGAGATGGAGAGGTAAAAAGGAAAGCAGGAGCTGGCCATCTGGGTTATCTGTAGAATCTCTCTGTGGCCACACTCCAGCCAGGGTCTCTGTGACCTCTGACCCCGACAGAACCGAGGGAGGGGTTTAATCCGGCTGCCACCAATAAAATCATATCCCTGCTCCTGCAGTTAGAGGTGAAGGGTCGGCGTTTATGGTTGAGCTTCAAGAAGAAGCTAATTCCCGTTCCTCCCTGTTCAAAAGACCAAAGATCTCCAACTCCAGATACCCTGGCCGTCGAGCCCGTTGGCGACCGGCAGCGGTCAGCGAGAGGGAACGCGAGCGCTGGTGCGGATCTCTCTGTGGTCCTGCCAGGGCGCATTCCTGAGCCCCTCTCCGAGCCGAGCCCAGGTGCGCGTTTTTAACTGCCTTTCATCCTCCGCGAAACAAAAGCCTCGCGCGACCTCAAACAGCCTTCCACAAAAGGCCCAATCACGCACAGCAGATAAACAACGGCAGTTAACCAGACGGGAACGGAGCACAACGACCCTTTACTGGCTCGGGTACTCAGCCAGAGAGAGAGAGAGAGAGGGTGAGAGAGAGATATGAGAGACTGAGAGAGAAAGAGAGAGAGCTAGAGAGAGAAAGAGCAGGAGTTAGAGAGAGAGAGACAGCTAGAGTGTGTGTGTGTGTGTGTGTGTGAGAGAGAGAGAGAGAGAGAGAGCGAACCCCCACAAAGATCTCCCGTGGTGGTCTCAAACTGTCTCTACTGAGTGACAATAACATTATTGACTCACTGTTAAAGGGACGGTGTTTTCTGGAGTTCTTGATATTTTCAGTTTTAGTGTTTTTTGGGGGATATTTTAGACATATATCTACACAAGTTTCTGATGACCTCATGGCTTTACAATGGCTGGTATAGGGGCATTCATAAGTTTGTGGTTAAAAGGAAAAAAACACACCTCAGTGTATTCAATGCTCCAAATAAGCTTACACAGCAACATTGTGCCTCCTTGGTTATACATGTATATATTACCTGATTAAATTAGAAAAAATTACATATCTTATTTCCAGTTGGAACTGCCCCCTAAGGCACATGCAACATGAGACCAGTGAGATCAGGGAAGCACCATCACGACATAAAAATATTAATGTTTATAATTGTGAATAAACGCTGTAAAATGTATGTATTCCTATGTACAGCCTCTGAAAACATAACTTTGCTGAACTGTAGAAGGTGCATAAAATATCCTTACCCATGCACAACAACTGCCTGGGCCAGCTGTCTCTGTAATTGTGACTAAACTAATTTTTTTCCCCCCAACCAAAGTAAACTCAGACCGTCTACCTTGTCTACACAGGGTTGTGTTTCGCATTTTTGCTAGCACATGCCACGGCCAGACAATGCACTGCATGCTATGCAGAACAGCCAAACGCACACTGAAAGTCTACACAGGGCTGCCAAATCCTGTTCCTGGAGATCCACCGTCTCGTAAGTTTTCATTTCAACCCTAATTTGGCATGCCTGACTCCACTAATTAGCAGTTCAACAAAACCTCCAGCTGTGTGATTTGTCAGGATTGGAGTGAAGAAAAACCTACAGGACGGTAGATCTGCGGGACTCGGGTTGGGCAGCCCTGGTCTACGGTGACGTGTGGCGGGACTGCAGTGATCTACCGGCAGGCACACATTCCGTCACCCTCCCCTCCCCTCCCAGGAGCAGCAGAGCCTCTCACCAGGTTGAGCAGCTGAGACAGCTGATCCTTGCGCACCTCCCTCCTCTCGACGTGGTGCTCGGGACCGGGCGTCGGCACGGGGGGCGTTTCCGACGGGGACTTCTGGAGCTGTGAGGGGGGGGCGGAGACACACACACGCGGGCCTCAGCACAGGCACACAACACCGCACACGCGCGCAACAGGCTGGAGACGCAGGCGCGCGTGAGGGTGCTGCCATCGTCGAAGGTGCGGTCGGCTCACATCAGCACTCGCGTAAGCGGCCAATGGAACGGCTTTCGATGGGCGCCGCACGCAGCTCCGCGGTGACGCCCCCGCTGAACCAGGCAACGGTGAACGAGGGCAACGCTGGCAGTTTGTACATTTCTACCAGGCAGGAAAAGGGTATGGTTACTGCTCTGCAGCCAATCATGCCCACAGGCAGGTGGTAATTAAATGTATGTTTATTACACAATCACCAGAGACCAATCAGGGAACTGGGATTGGGTTCAAGGGAAGGTATATAGGTTGAAAACAATGGAATTCGTTTGGAGGCCCGGAAAAATCCACCAATCTGCGCTTGTCAGCAGAAGGCAGTGTTAAAAAAAACTCTTTCCAACAGAAGTAAGGGCTGAAAGGGGATCAGATGTACTGAGCATGCTCACACTCTTCGTTTTAAACAGGAGTCACAGGTGGAACTCAGTGTCTGTGTCAATGAGAAAATAAGAATGGATCATTTAATAAAGTTACTAAAAAAGCTGTCAAGCTCAAATACACACATGCAGGCTTACACACACGTGTCATGCGTGGTTATGAACATACACAGAAACACACACACACAGACACACATATTATGTGAACCCACATATGTATGCATGCATGCGGGCACATGTTTAAATAGGAGAATTACAACCAGAACAAAAATGGCTACCACATCTGGTACAGTTTATAGCAACATCTCTCTTCTGTCTTATGCGCGCGCGCGCGCACACACACACACACACACGCACACAGTCACGGAGAGAACCTGTAGTAAACGACATTGGACTGAACTCTGGCAATAAAGACAAGCCCCAAAAACAATACGGAGCCCAGATGAATGGAAATAGGAGTGTGTGTGTGTGTGTGTGTGTGTGTGTGTGTGTGTGCACACATGTGTGTATGTATGTCTGTGTGTGTGTGTGTGTGTGCGTGCATGTGTATGTATATATGTCTGTGTGTGTGTGTGTGTGTACATGGGGGGGGAACCCTGTGCGTACTTCACTGAGCAAAGAAGAGGTTCACGACCAAAAACACGGTCTGAGAGAAGGCACTGAGGGAGAGAAGCTTGGCACGCTGCCCCCTGGTGGAGCGAGGCCCGGGAACACTGCGTAACACTGAGCACAGCTGTGTGACTGAGCACGTTGGAGCAGCGCATCCGTGTTCAGTTAGACGGGCACGGGCTGCAGGCCAAACGCCCGCACCGCCAGGCCAAAGGGTGAAGTGGAGGGCGAGAGCCCAAGTGCCTGGATAGCACACTGTCGTATCACAGCAAGCCCAACACTGTCTACACCTTGACACCATCTACGTGTTCATTAACACACTCGACAGCTGTGCAACCATCACTCTCATTCTAACACACCTCAACACTGTGCAATCATACCTTACTAACAACCTCAACACTGTGCAACTCATACACTCTCATCTCTAACACACCTCAACACTGTGCAACTCATACACTCTTACTGCCAACACACCTCAACACTGTGCAACTCATACACTCTCATCTCTAACACACCTCAACACTGTGCAACTCATACACTCTCATCTCTAACACACCTCAACACTGTGCAACTCTCATACACTCGCATCTATAACAGACCTCAGGAATAGAATAGTCCTCTGAATTTGTGCGGCAAAAAAGGCCACAGTCCAGTCTAAGCTCTACGGGGGAAATCTGAGTGATTCCTGTCAACACATCATACAGCAGCATTTATATTCAATGTGCTAGGAAGGCCACAGCAATGTGCTCAAGTCCCAATTAGATTTAAACACGCCACTGGGGTCCGTATTCCAGCTGTTCTAAGAGCTATACCACAGACCGAGGGTCCAATATAATGCTCATGCAAGGTCTCTGCAGCCTCACACAAACCCTGACCATGGGCCCCGGACCCTGGGCCCCTGCCAAAAGGCCCAGAAGGCTTCTGCGGGAGCCCTCACCTTGAGCCGCAGGGGGTTGAGGGTGTGGGCTGTGGTGCAGTTGACAGGCCCCTGGGTTGTCACCTCCAGGGGGTACATCAGCCAGTGATCCTGGACTCTCATTGGACAATGCAACTCCAGGAGGGTGTGGCTAATCATGCTCGGCCCATTGTTCACCAGCTGGGAGAGAGACAAGGCATGAGCTAATCCATCATGGATGCCCGTGAAATGAACGTAAGGAAGTCAAATATAATACTAAAAAAGGGAAGGATAAGGAGAATTAGGATAATAAGGTTAAGGATAATTGACATGTTCAGTGTCAGTAAAAAGTGTGAAAATAAGTGCCAGACTCTATCCTGGCAAACATATTCAACAAAATCTATTAATATTCAACAATTAGCATGTCAAATTTAGCCAACTTAACACGGTAAAGAATCTGCGCAACCCTTCGGTAGTACCAGTACAGATGTGCAAACTGTTAAGGTGCCTAACTGACACACTGGACTGTTCAGTCACATTTTCTGCAGTTGGTCACTCTCAACCCTTGACCCCTGACCCTTCCATCCCTACCTCATACACATGCTGGACCAAGGGCCCCACGTCCTGCTCCTCCTGCAGTTTCTTAGTGACCTTCCAGTTTGGCGGAGGGAAGATAACCTTGTCTGGACGAGAGACCCTTAAAAATCATAGAGGAATAGTGATTTAGCAAACACGGACAAACACCAGTTTCGTTGTTGAAGGCACGCAACTGAAAGATGGCCAATCATGACTTTGTAAAGGAACACTGGCTGCACTAATCTGATTTAGCTGAAAAGTTTGTCCCCGGGGCCTGAGCATAGTTTTCAGTTAGACTGCAGTTACGACGCACAGAAAATGCTAACTGCATGTTAATGTACTTCAGGAAAGGTAGCGTAGCACCACGCATTATGCTGACTCACCCCTGTAAAATAACGTCCGCCATCACAGCCACCTCCAACTTGTAAGGCACTACGTCGCTCCGGGAGTTATTCTCATTTTTACTGAGACAGAGAGAGGGAAATCGTGAGTTTTTGTGGTTGCTTGCGGTTAACAGTCACCGCATTTAAAAAAGAGAATGTTGTCGGTTAGAATCTTCTGTGGGACCCTCCTGTAACACCCTTGAGCAATGCATTTGTACTAGAACTTCTTTATTAAATATCCACCCGAAAATTTATATCAATAATATAACAAATGTGAGCCAAGTAAATTACTCTAGATAAAGGAATTTTGAAAGCAAACATAGTGTATCGTAGTGGTTTGAAGCTTATGATGACACTCCATGCATTCTCTACTCCACAACAGTTTACTGTTCGAGGAGCATTAATGAGCAGGTAATACAACAGCATGAATATTCACCTGCGTATCTGGACCTCAAACTGTACTGTCCTGCGCGTGTCCTTCAGGCGTGGAACAGTGAAGCGGAGACCGGCCCATAGCTGTAGGGTACACGCGCACACACACACACACACACACGTACGCATACATGCATGCACCACACGCACACACGCACACACACACACACACACACACGCGTACACACACAGACACACACACAGGCACACACACATACACAGATACACAGACGTTCACACACATATTAATGCACACAGACCCTGATGGAGAAATGCGTACACATTGACACAGTTAAACACAGACAGATATGTACATTGACACAGCACCAAGCCACACTCGAGTACTTACACTCGTGCCAGATTTCATGGGGTTGCCCAGGTCACAGCTGACATAACGGGTCTGGTTCTCTGTCTCATAGCTGCAGGTCAGCTGGGACAGCGTCTGAAACAACACACAATTAAGAACATAATACATGCACACACACAATTAAGAACATAGCACACACACACACACAATTTAGAACATAGCACACGCACACACACACAATTTAGAACATAGCACACGCACACACACAATTAAGAACATAGCACACGCACACACACATTTACGAACACAGAAGAAGGCACACTTCACAGTGAAAACATTGTGTGAAATCCCACTCTATTGCCCCTTAAGACAATGTTTTCTTGTTGGAATTGAATTAATGATAGGAAGCAAATTAATGTCATGAACTCAGGGTGGCTTATGAGTCATTCAAATCAGTTTAAAGTGCACATATAGACACCACATGACTACTTAGATTCATAATTAAAATCTCGCGCCAAAAGGAATTCAGTTTATAGTATATGAACTAGTATATTTCTTAAATTAGAATGCATTCATTTCAGAACTTCTATTGCACAAATATACCTTAATAATATGCCATACATAGACTACATAGTATAATAAACTAACAGTGTTATACAAAATAAACAAGAATATAATGAATTATATATAATAATTATGTAATAATTATAGCCATATATTTAGTATGAACTTACCACACAGTTCACAAGCCCTTTTGCGGAAAATACTTCTTGTGTACATTCCACACATTTTCTGTTCTCTAAATCCGAGATACGTGTGATTTCTCATATATCCCCATAAGTTTTTATCCGGGTAACACACGCGTTTTAACGGGCGCTGGGTCCCGGGTGCGAGGTGTGGAGGCTCTGGCACTCACCTCGTTGTTGCGGGCGATGCCGCTGTAGTCCGCCTCAGGGGGCAGGGCCACGTACAGCTCCGCCTCGTAAGCCCCGCCCTCACCCTCGTTTCGGGCGTTGAACGTCAGGGTCAGCGCGTTGTCGTCACCGAGGTACGCTTCCTTCCTGTCGCTGCAAGACACAAAATGACAAAAGTCGGTTAAAATACTTTTTCAACTTTTTTAAAAAAAAATTACAGGATTGCTGTTCGTTATATAATGACTCAATGCTAAAAGGTTCAAAGCAAAAAAAAAATGTTTGTTGAAATGTTTTCAAAAAATCTTTGTTTGAGAGGATATATTGTTTCCAAAAATATGATTTAAAGACAAAAAGTATTAAAAAATGTATTTGCCTAATGTGCTGGGATAAAACTAATCAAAGAAATCAAATTACCAGTGTGACAGAGTCATTTTCTCCTTAATACCCCCTCTGCCACACAACGGACACCTTCTGACACTCTTCTGATTAAACTCTAACAGAGTACATATGACTTAACACTGACCATTTTACTGTGTATATAGGACATCTACTTTGACTTTACACTGTGTCCCAAATACCTGAATAATTACACAGTAAATGCAGAGATTGGTACAAGATGACCATCATTTGCATACATACTGCCACAGTACTTTCAGCTGTGAAACCCGTTTGCGATTGCATTCAAAGTGTTGTCCTCCGCCTGACTTGACTACAGTCACTAAATTAAATCGCCATAAGCCCAATCGTTGGTGTGATCAACATTACAATTGTTGACCATGATCCAGGCTGCTTGATTGTAATTCAATTGCCTAGAGTGAGGAACTCAAGATGGCTGCCATCCACCTGATGCCTTTGATCTTACCCCGAGCCAGGTAAGAGCACATAACGCACGAGCAAGGCCCAAACCTAAATTTTATTCCTCTCCCCCCTCTGTGCGCTTCACCGCACAAAGCCTCTGAGCTCAGCAGTGGGACGTGACCCAAATAACACCACTGCCATTTGTCTCAGGAAACCCACCCCCCCCTTCCCCCCCATGCCCCCTCCCGCCGAAACTCTCCCGATGCAGAAACACGGCCGTGCAGCCGATCGAGCTGCAGAACAGCACCCCCCCCCCCCCACCCCTTCCCCTTCTGCCCCGCCCCCACTCCGCGAACACAGTCAGAAATTCCTTCTAAGGGCTCCACAGATGATTCCAATTACACCCAGACCTCATGAAGTCACACAGAGGAAGCGAGAGAATCAATATCTCAGACACCGGCCCTCAGAGAGCAGAGAGAGGTCCTCAGAGAGCAGAGAGAGGTCCTCAGAGAGCAGAGAGAGGTCCTCAGAGAGCAGAGAGAGGTCCTCAGAACAGAGAGCAGAGAGAGAGATCCTCAGAGAGCAGAGAGAGGTCCTCAGAGAGCAGAGAGAGGTCCTCAGAGAGCAGAGAGAGGTCCTCAGAGA
This sequence comes from Anguilla rostrata, assembly GCF_018555375.3. Lineage (NCBI taxonomy): Eukaryota > Metazoa > Chordata > Actinopteri > Anguilliformes > Anguillidae > Anguilla > Anguilla rostrata. The sequence goes on along the minus strand of NC_057945.1, from coordinate 11,984,982 downwards.
GCAGAGAGAGGCCCTCAGAGAGCAGAGAGAGGTCCTCAGAGAACAGAGAGAGGTCCTCAGAGAGCAGAGAGAGGTCCTCAGGGAGAAGGCCATGCAGTTGATGCATTTTCTGAACAATGCAACAAGAAAAGAAAACAATACTCCCAAAACCAGACCTAGCGTGTTTCACTGAGAACACGTCCCCAGCAGCAAGTGTCTGGCAGAATCTCTTCAGTGGAGACGGCAGCAACAGATATTATTTTCAGGACACATTCCTGAAAACAGATTTAACTCCTCTTTTCACACACACACACACACACACACACACACATGCACACACCATTTTCTCGAAGGTACTGACACAGCTCAACATGAATCTCACGAGGTAAATGTTTTGCGATGAAAGGCCAAACGAGTTTCCTCCAGTGAAGTTACTGAACAAACATCTGCCCAGTCATAGCTTGTAAATAACTATCACTGCCTGCGATAAATTCAAACAGACAAATGATTATTAATCATAAATTTTCAAAGACTGACACCATGAGAGAAAGTGCTGAGCGCCAGATGAAAACAAGACAGAAAAAATCAAGAAAAGAAATATGGAGGGCCCCGTACGCCAGCAGTCTTTAATCGCAGCTCGCCAGAACCTTCCTCAGAGGCCCTCTGGCACGCCATTCCCCGCCGTTTCTGCAGCTACCCCTTTCACCCCCCTCGCGTGCGCTCTCCCCGTCCGTTCCACCTCTCTCTCACCTTCTGTCCTCGCACCTGTCCGCCTGCCGCCCCTCCCGTTCCCTTACGTGCGTTAGCCCAAAACGCGAAGCGCACCCTGTGGCTGCTCCGGGGTCGCCGGGGGGGTGTCACCAAACTACTCCTTTTCAAGTCTAAGCTTTGTGAGATAATCAACAAAATACTCAAATTGCCCCCTTGTGTGTTTTATAGTTATTACATTAACAACAACAGTAACAGAAATTGCAGGGGGGTGGCGGGGTGATGGCATGTAAGCAGACATCAGGAAAGACGAAGAAACAGTGAACAGGAAAAATACCCCAGCCAATGTGGAGTGGCTATGTGCTGTCTGAAACAGAAAAGGGGGGGGACGTAAAGGGAGGTATGCCGTACGAACAGAAAAGGGGGCGAACCTAAAGGAAGGTGTGCTGTATGAACAGAAAAGGGGGCGGACCTAAAGGGAGGTGTGCTGTATGAACAGAAAAGGGGGCGGACCTAAAGGGAGGGGTGCTGTATTAACAGAAAAAGGGGCGGACCTAAAGGAAGGTGTGCTGTATGAACAGAAAAAGGGGCGGACCTAAAGGAAGGTGTGCTGTATGAACAGAAAAGGGGGCGGACCTAAATGGAGGTGTGCCGTATGAACAGAAAAGGGGGCGGACCTAAATGGAGGTGTGCCGTATGAACAGAAAAGGGGGCGGACCTAAAGGGAGGGGTGCTGTATGAACATAAGGGCTCTATACTGTAGGTCAGGACCTAAAGCGAGACGGTACTGTACTTGGCCATTAAAACAGGCTGGAAAATTAGTGAGTTAACAAAACTGAGACTCACCCATGAACAGCCAACTTCAGATCAGGCACACAAATGTTATCCTCCCCACAATCCAACAGAATCTGGGCCTGAAAGGAGCGGGGGAAAGAACAAGACTCATGTCAATGTAGGACCGTCAAGAAATATGCTTACTACTTACACTGTGGCTGACACTGCAGTCGTCAAGGGTTGGGGAACGTGGCCTGTAACTCAGAGGTTGCAGGTTCAAACCCCAGGGGGGACACAGATGGTGCATTTGTCCTAAATATCCAGCTGTATAAATGAATAGCATGAAATAGTGCAAGTTACTCTGAATATGAGGGTGTGATAAATGGCTAAATGTAATGTAATTGTTCTGCAGAGGCAATTCTTTATTGGACCATGTACTGGGCCTGAGCTTGCCTTGCCAATCCAAACACAGAAGAGACAGACTTACTCCAGGCTGTAGGAAATTCAAACGTGAAGGGAGTATTTAGCAGAAACTGACCTTGGATTTTACTGCTATGATTTTATTTCAGAGACCTGGTGCACAGTCAAGCAGCCTGGATCATGGTCTTAATAACTCATTTCATCTTTCCCCTGGGGGGATGACCCTCAACCCCCCGCATCCCCCCCCCACACACCCCTCAGCTCCCTGCCAACCCCCCCTCCCACAACCACCAACTTCCCATAACAAAAATTGAATACTCTGCAGCATATAGTGTCCTGTATATGGATTTATATGTATAAATATACAGTATTTCACAGCAGTGTATTTTTGGAGAAATATATTGCCTTTTCACAAAGCAGCAATCATTTTAAATGTACTCATATAGTATTAAGTATTGCAATAAAACATTTTAAATTAAATATTAAATTCAGTATATTCCATTTCTCTAGGGGTCTGTCTCCAGCAGACAGATCCTGCACCGCAGCGCCCTCTAGCAACAGGCAGGAGGAGCTGCGCCTGTCACCGTCACCCGGTTCACAGGGACACGCTGGCACACCGCACGCCGTCGGGGCACGGCACCACCCAACACGCCACCCAACACGTAAAGAGCGCTTCGATCAGGGAGGGCAGAGGAAGGGGGGGCGACGGGACGGAGGGGAGCGCGGAGGCGTCATGGAAACGGGGAGCGGGCGCGGGGACGTACGCGCAGCAGGGTAACCGTGACGATGATGAGCGGTTGACCATGAAGGGAGAAGGGGGGGGGGGGGGTCTGGGAAAGTGCGAGCCCGCAGAGGCAGTTCAGATGAAAGCCTCGGGGCTTCCCTGTAATTAAGCAAGCGATGGATTCTAATTAGGGAGGCGGGGGCAGGCCCTGCTGCGAGCTGGGCCGACCCCTGCGCAGGCCTAGGCTCAACTCTCCAACAGGAGGAGAGAGATGTCTCAGTGCGTTGTCACGGCAGCACGGTAGAGCGAAAAAAGCAGGTGGCACTGGGTGTTTGAGTGCGCTAGCCTAGCATAGCATAGCTGCATGACAACACAATCAAGTACCTTGTTTTCTCATTGAAACCCCACTGTATATATATATATCTGACCAAATCTGATGACAGGCTAACACATCACAGCTGTTTCCAAGACCTTTCACTAACAAGATTTAATGCTGAAAAATCCCACAACACGTAAACTGCTGCTCTGCCGAGCCTACGTCCAGAGGAGTCCGAGTCTTCCGTTTAAACCCGCGGTGAAAACGCTTGTTTTACTGCGTTCATATTTATTTCACAGCTGGGAAATACCTCACGTTTAATCACAGACCTGCCGGTCCATTAATAACCCAGAAACGATTTAAATACAATCAGGCAACAGCTGAACTACAAACTGAAACAGCGCAACGACATTACACACTACATGCACCTGTATAAAGTTTCCTAAGACAGTAGGAAGACAAGTCATTTTTTCCACTCTAGGGGACGAGTCTCTGGTCTTAATCTCAGGAACGGACATTTAATAAAAATTTAGAGAATAGTCTTGAAAATAGTTTCACGGCAACATGTTTTTGTTGTCCAAGACGTGTATTATGTCAAAAAAAATGTAAGCACCTTCATTCTGTCTGATCTCAGGAGGTTATAACACCTAGCAGAAGCTCTCAGAAATATATATTAATAAACTTAATAGCCAATATCCCATGTTCCTCTTGGTCAAAACCTAGTATATGGTCAGGTCAAAACCTAGTTTTGGACCGACCGACCAATGGTGCAACTTCATAACTCGGACGACCAATCGTGCAACTTCATAACTCGGCCGACCAATGGTGTAACTTCATAACTCGGCCGACCAATGGTGTAACTTCATCACTCACTCAGTCACTCAGTCACAGTCATTCACGTTTGTAGGGCTGGCCCCGCCGCTGCGGTCCAGCCGAAAAGCAGCGGAAAGTTCCTGTTGAGAGGCGAGGCGTGAGTCGCCCCGGCGCCCCGTCGCGGCAGCATGTGGAAGGCATTACGCCGCCGGAGAGCGCCGCGAGCGCGCGGGAGGGTGAGAGCGTGCGGGTCCCTCCCCACACACGCTCCCGCACGCTTCCTGGGCTGCCGTGCTAACGGCGAGGCCCCTCCCCCTCCGCGCTAGCTCCCGCACTTCCTGCGCTCGACACAACCCTCTCTCCCTCTGTCTCTCGTTCTCTCTGGTTTCACCTCCCCCGTGCCCGTCTGTCTCTTTCTCTCTCCTCTCCTCTCTCTCTCTCTCTCTCCCACCCTCTCTTTCGCTCTTGCTCTCTCAGTCATACGTACTGCGGTCTAACGTAGATCAATGGCGATCGCAGTTTCCACTGTAACTCCCAGAGAGAAGTCACAGGGAAATGAGAGAGGGAGAGAGAAAATGACATAACATTTCATTACAGCGCTACACTGGGCCACTGTCTGCTCCCAGCACCCTAATCACCAGGCCTCGTTTAGTAATGTCTGGGGAAAGGCGTGATCAAGCGCACCGCGGCACGGCCCTCCCCTTGAGCCCGACTCACACCTGGCAGGGAAACGCTGGTAAAACTCAAACGAGGTCAGAAGGGGTCGGAACCACGAGAGGCCCCCCCAGAAACGCCCCCCCCCCCCCACCAGATCCCAGCGCCATGGCGAGCCTCCCCCGTCACAAACCCGTCCAAAAAAGTGAATCTCGGTGGAACGATTAAAAGCCCTCCACCGTACTGGCTCCGAATTTTCCTGTTTCAAACGGCTTCCCAGACTGGCTGGACCGTTTCCCAGGAGCCTTTTTTTTTAAAAGGTGGAAAAAAAATGAAAATAAAAACGGTCTCATACTACTCAGCCAAAATGACTGCAGTCATCCCTGAATGGAGCAGGAGCCAATCAGCTCTTAACTCCTGCTGTCGGACAAGGTATGAGCTATAAAAACACGAGCTGGCTATGTAAGCTAAGCTTTTTTCTCGTGTGCTTAAAGTGGTATTTCACTCCTAGTTTAGCAACATTTGCTAGTATGGTAAATAAAACGTTTTACAGGTTATTTCCTTATGGACACAGTTCATCCTGTACATACAACCTCTAAAAGGTTCAGTGTCAATAACAACTGCATTAAGATTTATTTGTTTTTTTATTTCACAGATATTTCATTACAAGCTCATGAGGTTGGACTCTCTCTGTCGACTTGCTTTCATATTGGATTATAGCCCTATATCTGACAGCCTGGAGCCTGCAGCCAAACACTGTAAGTAGCCAAAGAACACAGATCAAAGGAATAAGACTGAGGTAAGAAGAGGAACTTCAAGGATTTTACTTATTCTGTTGCCACGTGCAAGCTTGGTCAACAGCAGGGGTCCTCAACCCTGATCCTTGAGGGCTGCTGTGTGGTGCTCTTTGTTTCCACCTTAAAATCAGTAACCTACTCAGACCCAATAAACCAGGTGAGGTAAGCTACATTACATTACAGGAATTTAGCAGATGCTCTTATCTACAGCAACTTGCACAACTTTTACATATCATTTACAAATGTATCCATTTATACAGCTGGATATACACTGAAGCAATGCAGGTTAAGTAACTGAGCTCAAGAGTACAACGGCTGTGTCCTACCAGGGAATCGACCCTGCGACCTTTGGGCTACAACACCAGTTCCTCACCCATTATACCACACTGCCGCCATAATTGTGTAATCACCTGTGCTTTAGTTGATCTAAGGTTGAGAATCCCTGGTCTACGCTATCAGGCCGGTAGGTGAAGCAAGACCACAAACTCTTCAGCGAAGACGACCGCAAAGTACCTTCTGTTCGACGAGCTCGGCGCCCTGGTAGTTGATGACGGGACGCAGGCCGTGGGCGTCAGCCGGAGCCCCAGGGTTGAGGCTGAAGTTGAGGGAGACGTAGATGGAGGAGAGCTTGTCCCGAAACTCCTTCTCCTCCTGCAGGCAGTGAGGGCATTACCGTTAGGCTTAGCAGCACCGCAGCACTGTCTGGGTGCAGGGAGGCTTCAGAGAGGTACATAAGGTTGTAGTTCACTTCATTGGTACTGTAATGACCACGTGAATTAACTCATGTAAATCTCTATGGAGCTTGAAGCATCGATAAGCTTTACAGATACGTAAAAACATACTAGAAAGGAACCCCAGAGTGTGTTCACTTGAGTGTACCAAGCCCAAGAAGTCAATGATACCTAGAATGATGCCTATGTTAAATGCTATGTTAAAATGCTACGTTAAATGCTATGTTAAAATGCTTGGTATGAACAACCAAACCCCGGCCCAGGGCTGGATGCTGTGACAGAGGTACTCACTCGCAGGTAGATTTTGGTGTCCTGGCAGACGCGCGCCCCGTTGGCCACCAACAGGGTACTCCGCATGGCGGGCTGCTGGCTGTGCAGGAACAGAGACCTCCTCACCGCCCCCCTCTGCCTCTGCTTCACACTGTCCAGCTGCACCTCCATCACAAACTCTGCACCGTGTGCACGCACACACACACACACATGCACACATACACACATGCACACAACCATGCGCACACACACACAACCATGCGTGCACACACACAGAACCACGTGCACACAACCATGTGCACACACACACAACCAGGCACACACACACATACACAACCATGCACATACACACAACCAGACACACACAACCATGTGCACACAAACACAACCAGGCACACACATGCGCACACACACACGCAAGTGCACACAAAAACAAATGCACACACACATGCACAAACATGCACACGCAAGGGCACGCACAAACACACATACACGCGCACATGTTGACACACAGGCAGCAGACACACACACACAGACGCATAGACATTAGTTTCTGATTGAACTTGAGCGTGCATCTTAAGGAGGGCCACTGAAAAGAGAGGACGCTGAATGAATGGTAGGAGGTCTGTGCGGGGTCCTCACCCAGAACAGCCGGTAGGTGCTTCCCAGCGGCATAGAGGCAGAAGCTCAGATTCACACTGAAAAACAAACAGACATCACGATCGCTTAGCAACACTTCCTGACCGAGCTGAACGCTCAGTCTTCCACATGCGCCTTCAGTGCTTTCTAATCATTATAAACTTTATAAGGCAGCCATGTATCCACTTATACATAAAACATTTATGAGTTATGACTATGTTAAAATGGCTGATATACAATTAGTATTGTCAGCTCATGACTAGAGAGAGTAAAAAGAATAGTGCCATTTTATGTGGTGTGAGAGTAATGCTATGACGAATGATATGGCTTTGTGTTTTGTACAGTAGTATTGTGGGTAATGTAGTGCAGTGTTGTATAAGTAATTGGGAATTGGAAACTGCAGTAAATTCAGTGCATTTCCAGGGCTGCTGCAGGAAAAGAGGGACTGGAAGCAATCAGCCTCTTAGAGCATAGAACTGTGAACACTGCAGGGTTGGGGACTCTCGCTGCTGAGAGACTGAGAGGCTGTGGGGTGGAGCTCTGAAACCCATGACGCTCACGGACCCCTGCAACGAACAGTCCAAACCCTCCCCTCCTTACCCCGCCCCACTCTCTGGTCAGAGTAAGCCAGAGTGCAGTGTGTGTTTCGGCATATGTGCGTGTGTGTGTGCGTGTGTGAAAGGGAGTGTGTGTGCATTCGTGAGTCTGAGCATGAGTGTGAGCATGTGGGAGAGGCTGTGTGTGTGTGCTTGTGTCTGTGAGCATGTGTGTGAGAGTGTGTGTGTGTGTGTGTGTGTGAGAGAGAGAGAGAGAGTGTGTGTGTGTCTGTGAGCATGTGTGTGAGTGGGTGTGTGTGCGTGCTTGTCCTTATGTTTCCCAGCTGTGTCCCATTGCCAAACAATATCTCATTCAGAGCACATGCCAACCCCTCCCTCCTTCCCTCCCACCCTCCCTCCCTCTCTCCACCTCTGCTCTCCCACTCAGTCTGTCTGTCACTGCGCAACACAGGCTAATCAAGGCGCACACAAGGGCTGCTTGTATTGCGTAAAAAAGGCCAGACTGCAGAGCACACCCTTAATCCGCAGCACCCACCGCCGTCCTCCATTCCGTACCCTATTCTAAATGAAGGGGTATCAGCCCGTAGGCCCAGACGAGAAGCACATCTCCAAAGCGCAAACTGCACTACGCTCCCCAGCTATTTGGCCATATTTCCAGTAGCAAAAATGAGTTCCGCCTCCCAATGCGTGTAGTAGCACGGAGGCCAGAGACTACGCTGCATCCTGTCCTGTTATCTCTCAGTTGACATGTCTCTTTGGCATTAGGATACATGTAACTTTAAAGGACCAACTGTACTGCTGTCTTCAATCATGCACACGGGCTTTCATAGGCTGCAGGAAATATTCACTAAAAAGAATATTATTCATTTTATACTTCCTGTGCCATATACACACACACAGTGGAAATAAATTCTGCATCATAGCTGAACATTTCCAGTATACTTCAGTGTTTCATTAATCTAAAGCAGGAGGTGGTTTGATAACTGAAGCTGAAATACTTCTGTTGCGTAGTGAGGAAAGCATCCCAACCAATGGGGGGCTGGGGGTGTGTCCACGTACCAGGACACAAATGAAGTCTCATTGCCAGTGGACACCATGCAGGTCTTCTCCTCCGGATTGATCATGCTGGGGTACACCAGAAGGGCGGCGCTGGCGTTCACGATGGGCCGAGCTCTGCGGAACACAAGCACAAAACCCAAACGTTATCACATATTAAAACACGTACACCGGGGGCCTCTAGTGGCGCAGTCCGTAGAGCGCTCCATCCGCAAGCTCAATGCGAGCCGCGAAGTCGGCGGTACGAATCTGACCGCCGACCTTTGTCACCCGTCTCTCCCTCTCTCTCCTCCTAATTCTTCCTGTCTCTCTACACTGTCCTATCAAATAAAGCTGAGAAAGCCCAAAGAAACCGACAGCACAATCTCAACTTATCAAACTTATCATTGACACAGCTTTACTAACACTAGTCACATTAAAATTAAAGTCAAGGGCTGGGATTGAATCACTCACCCCCACCGCCCCACCCCACAAACAAGCCTAGCTATTCACAAATTGACAGCGATATCGACAGCAGCCCAACAGAGCTTTAATAATGACAACTGACTGCAGCTGGAGTTGGGAGTATAGTGAGGGTCACTCACCTGTACAGAACCGCCTTATCAACTCCAAATGCGCCCACCAGGAGATCTGTGTGAAAACAGGTGAACCATCATAGATGCATTTGTTTTTTTAAAAAGTACCTCCGAAGAGCCTCAGAATGAATTAAAGAGCCGCTTTTTTCCGCAGGACTCACCGGGGTAGCCATTCCTGTCCAGGTCTTTGTTTCCGCGCAACGAGAAGCCGAAGATCGCGGGGAGGGTGGCAGAAGCCCATTGGCCGGCCAGCACCTGAGAAGGCGTGGCCTTGAGGCCTCCCGCGTGTCCGTGGTAGATAAGGACCAATCCCTGCTGCTGGTCTCCTCCAAAGGGCGATCCGACAGCCACATCTGGGCGAGGCAGGAAACAGTCCGTAAGCCCCAGAAGCAATCAGTCACTCAGTCAATCAACATATTTTTTTTTAGAAATCAGAAAGCCCGTTTGAGCCGACGCGTGATCCTGCAGCCATCTTGTTCGGCCCCTCTCAGGATACCCCACCAGCACCCACCCCACCCCCACAAAACCTGACCCTGACGTCCTCACCGTTGAACCCATCCTGGTTGAGGTCCCCGAGAGGAGCGATGGAGCTCCCGAACCTGCTGCCGAACTGGGTCCCCGTCAGGGAGGGGAGGCCGGGCGCAAAGTCCAGGGCCCCCCGCTGCAGGTAGACGTAGACACGCCCCACCTCCTCCAGCCGCCCGTCCGACCCCCGCACCATGAACGTGGGGGCCCCCACCAAGAGGTCCTCCAGGCTGGGACGGCAGCCAGACACACGCGCAGAAACAGGTTGAGGTTATTAACCCGATGGGCATTCCTCCATGCTGCACAAGTCTTAGTCGCACTACATTAAAAAGGCCTCGCACACAAGTCACAACTGTGCACTGATGTCAAAGACAATTGTAACACTGGCATTCTAATGACAAAATAAAAATATATTCAGAAATACTAGATATAACAGATATATTGTTATTAGTTAAAGAACACGCAATAATATAGAATAAGTAAGCAATTTAAAAGTTTGCCAAAGCAAAATCTGCAGCAGCAATTTTGTAAAACTTACTATGAATGGTTCTTCATAAGAACAATATGCCTCCATCAAAATAGCAAATATCACTTTCATAAGCACTCATAAACATTCATAAATTCTTTGATCAATTAACACAAATAGGCATATAGAGCACTGATACGCTTATGCAGTAAGTGACATTACCATGCCATAGCAACTGGAAAACAACATATGAATGTCTATGTAGTGCTGAAGCAAGTAGTTCTTACAAAGGATTTACATAGCCATTGTGAAGGTCCATTCAGAGAATATTGGCAGTAATTTTACAACTATTCAAGAAGTTGCACATTCAGATCATTCATAGCAATGGAATAATATTTATTTACAATACAGAGAAGTATTACTGCCAATTTGTCTTCTTATTATAAGGTTACTGCAGCCAATATCCACAACCCTGCAATCTTCAGCTACTCCTGAAGGAATCACAACCAGTGATTTACAAGCATGAGTGCAGTTTAGCTGTGCGAGTGAGAAAGTAGCAATAAAACAGGTGGTGTCATGGGGGTTTAGGTGATTGCCCATGACACAGGATCTACAGGAGGAGGTCTACCTCCCCCCCCGCCCCCGCCCCCCCACCGCTCCTCCCGCTCTTTGCTGACAGCCGGCTGCCCGCTCGCTCACCCGTCGTTGTTTATGTCGGTGGTGGCCACCGCGTAGCCGAAATAGGAGCCCATCTGGAAGAGATCAGAGCCCAGATCAGGGGCAATTACAGCGGGGGGTGCAGGAGCATCACCCCCCCACCTCCACCCCCACCTCTCAGCATCACCGCCTCCCAGCCTCCCAACATCCCCCCCACCTCCCAGCCTCCCAACATCCCCCACCTCCCAACATCCCACCGCCTCTCGCATCATGCCTCCCAGCCTCCCATCCCACCTCCCGCCCCCAGCATCAGCCTCAGCTCCCAACATCCCACCCCCCCCCATCACCGCCTCAGCCTCCCAACATCCCCCCCTCCAGCATCACTGCCTCCCAGCTCCCTCCCTGCCAGCCTTCCTCTCCAACAAAGAGTAGTATCTGTACATAGAGGTAGAGATAAAACACAAACCATAGCAGCATTCTGACAGTAAAGGTTTCAAAGTGATAATCCCAAGCTACCTCGTGTTAAAACATTTCTTTGCAAAAGAGAGGGGTGTCTTTCAAGATGATAATGCCTCTATCCACAGCTGAGCAGTTGCCTGGCGATTTGAAGAGCGTGACACTGACTTAATCTGTTTGTCATGTTCTTCTCAGTCACCATTTAGGCATTTATGGGACAGTGCCAGGGTTCAGCATTAAGGTTTTTTTACACTTGACTGGCCAGACAAGTTGGCCATGAATCTACTAGACCAAACTACAATAGAATAAGAATTAGATAGACATCCTCGTGTCCTTAGGAAAACAAATATTTAGATCCTATATATTCCATATAAGCAATTACCATAAAAACGCCTTCTTTTAACCAACTAAGCAGTCCTTGCCAACTTTTACCTGCACATTAAGTTCTTCAGGATTAAATCACACTGCACCATGCGCCACGCTGTTACTGAATCTGCACTGAAAACCAGGCCGCACACTCACCTGTTCACCGGTGAAGTTGAGCATTGACTTCATATCGGTCCCATTCAATAAAGACACCTGCAACGCAGAGAGCAGAACACAAGCACTTAAAGCTGACACTATCAACGAAAGCCATCAAGATCTCAGGAACAACTATGACTTGACAACCGAGGCTGCTGACTGCATATGTCATTTCATAACTAATAATTTCACTTTAAATGCACTTTTCAAGATTACATTATTTGTTGTCTCCATTATAGTTCATGCATTTCCTCTCATTCTGTTATCCTCTCTGGGTAGATTCAGGTGGTTATGTAATCGCACAAGGCACCAGAACATTGAATTTGAGGAAAGTTGGTGGTCCTTACTAATCCAAAGAGCAACAGTCCTTTCGGGACACCGGTCACAAAATCTGCAGGACACAAGCGCAAATAAAGTAAGTAGAACACCAGGAGAGGATGGCCGAATCAATAATTTTAACACTGAGAGCCACCGAGAGCTCGAAACAAAGCCAGCTTTCACCAGAAAGCAGTTAATTAAACACGGCCGCAGACTCGTGGAGTAACGCGACAACAGCCTAATTGTGTGGAAACGCAGGTCCACACTGTAAACATTGTGCAGCAAAAAAAAAAAAAAACCTCAGTTACCTTCAATTCCATCTCCGCTGAACTCGCCCACCGCTACAGAGTAGCCTACAACAGAGGAGATGGCAAACATCACGTGCTGTGGAAATGCGCCAGCAGATGTTACAACACAGCAAAACACGAAAAAACCAGCTGTTTCTGAGTAAAAGAAAAGCTGCTTCGCTCAGCAAGGGCAGAGAGTGCAACAATACGGAGCACCAGAAGAGCACGTGCACAGCAGGAGCGGTGGAGTTTACCCAGGTAGCTGTCGTCATAGGTGCCCTGCACCTGTCGTGTCTCCACCTGCCCCGCCACTGACAGCAGGAAGTACGAGGGGTAGTACGCCTTGACGATTTCCTCCTTTGAGGCCGAGAACAGCTGACCTGGAAGGGAGGGAGAGGAAGGGTCAACCAGTTGACCTCGTTAAATGATAAACCCCTTTGGTAGCTTGGAGAGGTTTGGTTTAGCATTAATTCCACATACACAAACACAGATAGTGGACCACTATTTGACTTCCTTGCTGATGTCCCGGGCTTACCTTGCCAGTAGAAGCTGCCCGGACCACCAAGAACGACTCTCCCATTCTGAAACACAACCCAAGGCTGGTATAAAGATCACGCTTGGAACTTCAATACCCAACAGGCCCCTGTACCTTGTACCAGGAGCTTAGCAGTCACAATGCCCAGCAAGTTTACCTTTGTAAAATCAGCACTGAATCCTCCTTGACAGTAGCCTTGGCCAACTGGTCCAGCTCTCTCTGTGGTATGGGGGAGGAGAGGAGAGGTCAGGCTGGGGGAAATATTGGGATATACTCTATGATCCTTCACCTGAACTCCCCCAAGGACATGGCGCACCTGTACGGCAGGGAGCGTACTCCACGAACTTGGTGAAGTTATTGACAGAGAGGTAGCAGGTCCCCGTGGCGTCTGACATGGGAATGTCCTCTTTGGTTCTCCAGTAATACAGTGGAGCACAGGCCTTGAGGGAGAGAGGACCACCATTTACACTGGAAAACCTCTGATGAAGAGACTCAAAGAAAACTGGCTGAAGAACCAATGAATCACAACTCAATAAAAGAAGGCCACTATGGCTTTCTAGGTTCGTTGAAAGGCTAGTAGTCGGACCCAAGAATGAAGACTACTAGGCTTTTAAACTTTGGACAACTAGGATACCATTGAAAATGCAAAGTAAAGGCGATGTCTCTAGACCACACCTCAACAAGCGGCCTAGCTTTTTAGTGGAAGAGCAAGGCTCGGCTAAAACATACAGCAAGCAAGCCTTACGGCTTTTCAAGAACCCCCCGCTCCCCACAGTATGTACCTTATATAGACAAGCATTTGTGGGAAAATGACAATTATTTGTTTCCAACATTAGCATTTACTGTACAACAGCCTTAGTTCTAGGTGCAGGCAATTGAATGCTCCACCTTAACCATCTTTTCGACATACACTACACGGCTAAAAGTATGTGGATGTCTGACGTCCAACATCTCATTCAAAATTATGGGCATTGGCCCTTTTAATTCAACCTACCAGGATGGTGTTGCCATGGGATCTCACTGTGGCTCCAAACCACTGATGGGACTTGAATTCCACTTGGAGGTCTGTGCCATTGACGTAAGAACTTTGATCTCCTGAAGATGGACACACAAATAGAGAATGCTTGAAAACCTTTTTGGCAAACCTGGCACACCTGCAAACAGCATAAATTCATATCCACAAACTCCACTGCATTATCTTCAAACCACATTGCATTCACATTCACAAACTTCACAGCATTCTTATCCTCAAATCTCATTGTGTCCACAAAACAAATCTTCACAGCATTCTTATCCTCACACCAGATTGTGTTCACATCCCAGATATTTACTACATTCATATCGTCCAAACGGCCTCACGTTCAAATTCGCAAACTTCACAGCATTCACATTCTACCACTTCACCATCTTCAGCCCCAAGATGTAGGTCATGACAGGGTCCTTCTTCCTCTGCACTGAATGTCCCTTGTGGTGAATCCCTCATCTATGCACAAGTGTGCTCTTTATCGCACAGCCATTCCACATTGAAACGCGCGGCTAAAAGCTAAGACCTCCCGAGTTCGCATGGACATCCTAATGAAAGAGCAGCCGTTGGGCTCCCTATGTCTGAATGACCTTGCCAATGACCTCAGAGCTCAGATTCCTCCAAGGTCGTTTTCTGTTCGCTTTCAGCCGGCTGAGCCAGAATCACGTTATGACCACAGAAAACAAGAGAAAACTCAAACAGAAGATTTGATTAAAGTAGCCTTACATCATCCCCCCCCCCCCCAAAAAGAAAAGACCCCGTCCAAGAAAAGCAGAAGTCCGGGCTTGCCTCATCCCCGCCACCCATCCATCAGGCCTCCCAGAGGGCTCCTCCCTCCTCTACAAATTTAACTGTCTAGGAGCAGAGCAAGAAAGGATGGGGATTAAACCTTTAGCAGTCATGCAGGGCTCCCCTCTCCACAACTAATCAGCAGCCACGCAGGTCTCCTCTCTCACACGGCCAATCAGCGGCCATGCAGGGCTCCCCTCTCACACAGCCAATTAGCAGCCACGCAGGGCTCCTCTCTCACACAGCCAATCAGCAGCCATGCAGGGCTCCCCTCTCCACAGCCAATCAGCAGTAATATGGGGTTCCTCTCTCACACAGCCAATCAGCAGCAAAACAGGGCTGTCCTCTCTGACAGCCAAGCCTGTCCCTCTTTCTTACAGCAAGCTCAGTGAATGGCAGGTCAGGTCATATGGATTCCATTTATGTGGGAAACATTCACAGAGGGACAGGGGAGTAAGCTGCTCACACAGGATTCCTTCATATGTCAATACTGTGGATTTTCTCACTAAGATTACTAAACATATGAGCTAGCCGCTTAGGATATCTGTTTGATTTTGACAACCAAAATTATGCGCCAATCTTGTGTGAAACGTGCCACACAAGAAATTCAAGTCAAGGTGTTTCTAGCATAGCAGGCACTGTACTGCTCTCTCATGATAAAAACCACAGAGATAAGTTGAAAAAATTAGGTTAAATTGAGTGATTACAAAGCAAACACAAGAGAGGTGTGAACTTGATGGAGCACCAATGAACAAAAAGGATGCGTCTTTAAGGATAATTTTCAATTAAATAAGAAAATGTTATTTTCTTAGCATGGAAGACAGCTTCTGGCTGGTCTTACTGCAACAACATTTTCACACTATTGTCTGAAAACAGGTTAGCGTCCACTCAGATTCTTTCTGCATGTGCCCTTGAGTCCTCTGACATGATTTTATTACAGTGTCAAAGCCACTGGGTTTAATTCATCCAGAATGACACCAGCAAGTACAAAGTGCTCCTTCTGATAAGACTTCAGGACAGGCGTGCTATTGCAGCCAACACGGATGCCAAATCACGAGTTTGAAATAAGTCCAGGTGGAAAATATTAGAAAGGTCACAGTGCCTGATCACAGCCTTCTCTCAAATGGCAGTTTGTCTTCTTTATAGGACTAGTGCTATTTTAAAAGCACTTCTTTTCAGTGCAAAACGTGTAAAGATAAAAAGTGCAGTTGAAGTGCGATACTGGCACCCATTCAGAACAGCAATCTGCAGAAGTCACACATTAAGATATCTGATCCATTAAGAACACGCTGACTTTGAGTGCAGTCTCCTTTTTTGCCTTCTTTGTGGGCTTTTTACATGAGAGTCAATAGGGGAGGGAGAGATTATGTACCTCAGCAATTAATTTATCCAAGTCTACAGTAGCTGGTCTTTTGACCAGTAGTGAACCGTTACTCTGGGAGACAGAGAGGGAATGAATGTGACCAATGAGATTAGAGGCGGGTCAGCCAAGGAGTGTAAAACAAAGTCAGATATGTTGCGCCCCTCGAAAAATAGAACATGCTTCAGCGAGAGAATCACACAATTCAAGGATTTGTGAGGAGATGAAGATCAATTCCATCTAGTCTGTGACAGTGTAAGGTTTCCCAGGTGTAACCCACCCAGCATGCCTGCTGTGGTCAGCCTCACCCTGTCAGCTTCCTCTTATTTCACCACAGAGAGGAACTTTTGCTTTCCATCCTAATGTGCGGCCCTGTTATGATCTC
The DNA here is from genome assembly GCF_018555375.3 of Anguilla rostrata. NCBI lineage: Eukaryota > Metazoa > Chordata > Actinopteri > Anguilliformes > Anguillidae > Anguilla > Anguilla rostrata. Next base: position 11,968,645 of record NC_057945.1, on the reverse strand, counting down.
CTAATGTCATGACGGCGTTTTCTGCAGATATGCTTTCATGCGTGTGGGTGTGGCCACCTCCACCACAAGCCTGAGACCGCCCCTTTCTGGGGATGACTCCCAAATCCAGTTCGACTTCACTTAAACAGAAGCGCAGCTTTAATTGGCAGGTTTGACTTCTTCTGAGAAATCAATCCTCGAGGGGACGACAATAGATTTTTAATCAGCCTGGCTATCTTTGTTTAGATAACCTCTACTTGTTGGTTTTGGGGAGCCCAGCTTCTTCGAGGTATTGGTCTGTGTCATCAACCTCATTCAGAGTATATAATTGACTTGCAGACACCCTCCCCACTTCCTGTGCATAGCTACGATCTGCCACACCGCCCCCCCCTACCTGCTGGACATGTCTGTCATTGCGGCCTGAGACTTTCACAGTAAGTGGGATGTAGGAGGAAGTGAGATTGGGTGGGGGGTTCTGCATAGGAGGGGTGAAATGGCCAAGAGGAGCAAATGGCTCATTTAAATCTGTGGCCCTGGGGCTGGTGTTGACTGTAGGGGGGGGGGGGTCACTTAGACTGGGGCCTTTCAGGTTCTTCACCGAGTACTGTTATCAGATTGCCCTTATCTGATGGAGAGCGATTCAGATGAAACGGGGGTGGGGCAGCCAAGGGTCTCCCATAACGAGTCTGGTCTAATTAAAGCAGTTAATTACAGCAGTGTGCAGCAGACCCTGCCTCGGTGAGGCCTCGCATTATTACAAACTCAGAGGAGGCTGGCGAGGGGGAGAAGGCAACCAAACCAGCCACTGGTGTAACAGAAACAAAACGGTTTCCTATACAACAGTTTAAAGTCAGTTTTTGAATCTGGACCGAGATAACTGACCCTAAGCTGACACAGTCCAGAGCCCCACTAAAAGCTAGCCTAACCTTTTCTCATCAGTGTTAAAGAAAGTCAAACAAGATCCCTGGAGTAAAATCATGCCACAAAAAATAATCTGAATACATTTTCCCCCCAATCTGCACAATTAATAATAAATATCTTGACAGATTTTCATTGTAAATTTTGATTTGTTTTTGATTAAAAAATCTTTCGTTCCTTTCCTAAAATCATGGTGTTCTTTATTAAACCTTTTTATTCCTTTTAAGTTTTGTTTTCTTGTAATTGTTTAGATTTTTAAATAAGCAAAATTCAGTTTTTGTTCAAAAAAAGATCACTAATACATTGTTTGTACACTACTTGGAGCCTGTACAATTTCTTTTGATATTTTTGTTCATTACTGGGCTGTGCGTGTGAAGTGTTCAAACAAGTACCTTTTTTAAATAAAGCAGTTTGGCTGTTGTCAGTGGCTTGGCTGTAACTACCCTGTAACAGAAAGTTTCATGGTCTGTGACCTTGAATCATTATCAGCTGTACTGCCACCAGGGGGTCCGCTTCCAGAAAGGTCTGCCACCGGCGGTATTCTGCCTCGTCTTGACTGAGCTGCAGCGGGTTTGTAACACTCCCGTCTAATTGGTCTATTTCTGGGGGGATTAAGTTCTGATTGTGGGAGGCGCATTCCTCCCAAATGACATAACTGTAAATAAAAAAATAAAAACACGTTTATTTTCTCAGGGGTTGATGCAGTTTCGGTCATTAGACTCCACACGTAGGTCTCCACAGATAAGCGTGTTCCCCAGGGTATGGAAAGGCATAGTAAAGCGTGGAGATGGGGGAACGGTTACTCATTTTAACACAGGGTTTCAGAGGGGGAATATATTACACACACACACACACACACACACACCTTCTCAGTGTTGACCCAATTTAAGTCCAGATGAGTTATCATTTTTTAAATGTTTGCAAAGGTCTTTGCACACAAAGGCCGATTTTTGTTTATGTTCTGAAAATAATTTGAATCTATGTCTCCTCTATGACAGCTTACACACCAATGTGAAATTTTCCTCTGTGATAATCTGTCATTATTTTATTTGGATCTAGTTCATTTTTTTCCCATTATTACACATGCAAAATAGCCTATTGACCAATGAGATTCAGTTTTGTTTAGACGTGTGTGTAGTCAGACTTGTTTTTGAACAATGGCTTACTGGCTGAAAAAGACAAGTGGGAAAATGTCTGGTAGGGAACTGCCCAGCAGTTGGGGTATGAAGATGGTAGGTCTGAAAATGGCTGGCCCTGCTTTTATTAAAGTACAACTAAAAACATCCAACCAGGCTGCCCAATCATGATACAGCTCTGGAAATGGACGCGTTTAACATGTCGATGTGTTTCACATTATTTCCATGAACACATTGCACCAGGGCAAGGTCTTTTAAAATGGCCTACACTGCATAATAAATGTAAAATCAATACATCAATGGAATATGGACTGCAGTGCATGAGGTAAGTTGGGCTAGCAAATGGTTAGCTAGCATGAGATTGATGCACAATAAATAATAACAGTTGTGCTAGCTGAATCCATATTTAGATTTTTTCATGGCATAAAATTTTATTCTGAGAAGAAAAAATGGGTGAAAACACCACAGTTGGTGTCAATAGTTGCAGTACGAAAAATTAGATTTTTCGCATTGTTGTGTTATTTATTTACACTAGCCTTGGTGTGCAAAAACCTTTAACCCAAAATAAAAGAGCACCAGAGTGTCTTCCTCACATGAAACTAATTTTCTGCAAACATAGCCACCACAACCACCCCCCCCCCCCCCCTCCCCTCCACTGCACAAACAAACTCCATCCACTCGCCACTTGGCCTCTATCTCAGTCCCAGGGACACTGACACACCGTGACCTAATTACCTACATTTTGTTTTTCAACTCTCTGGGACCTTTTTGGAGGGAGATTTGCTAAGATGAACACATCCTGTGAGAGCAGAACACTGCAGAGCACTCAACACCCCACCCCAACCCCCCCAATCCCAGAGGGAGAGCGCTTTATTATGAGAGACAACTCATCAATGGCTTTTAAGGCTACAGGAACAGGAACAGGAACTAACACCACCCCCACCCCCACCCCACAAGAACTGTGTGAGGAAACTAAGGGTTAGTGACACAGGGAGCAGAGCTGCAAACAGACCAAATACGAACTTTGCAGGGGTGTATCTGTGAAATTCAAATCCAGTTCCTGCCCTCGCCTGCTTGGTTAGTTAGCATGCATGAGACTGATACTTAATGAATAATAATAGTTGTGGTAGCTAACTCCATATTTAGATTGTTTCATAGCATAAAATTTTATTCTGAGAATAAAAAATGGGGAAAAACACCACAGTTAGAATGAATAGTTGCAGAATGAAAAATTTGGAATCCGGTTTTTCGCATTGTTGTGTTGTTAATTCACACTGGCCTTGGTTGTGCGTAAACCTTTAACCCAAAATAAAAGAGCACCAGAGTGCCTTCCTCACATGACACACTAACCTCCTGCAAACATAGCCACCCCAAACATCCGCCCCCCTTTTGAAATTCAACTTTGGTTCCTTCTTTTGTCTGCTTGAGCCAGAAAGTTCAAGTCTTGCCTAAATCCATTGGCCAAGATGTCCAGCCGCAACAAAAGTCACTGGTTAAATAACAACGAGCAACCAGTATTAACCATAATCATACATCATGCATTACGTCCTTCAGTCAGGTTCTTCCAAAACTGGAGTTGGCAGAAAAATAGTTCATTCCAGCAGATAAATTATGAACCAGCGTTGGAAAAAGAGATAGCTTACCTTTAACATCAAACTCAATGGCAGTGCACTGTGATTGGCTGCGGCTCCAGGGGCAATAGAACACTGATCCACCCTCAGTGATATTTGGTTGGCTGGTGTTGGCTTTGGGAGCACCAATCAGAACACTGACACTGTGAAGAACAATAACAGTATTAAAATTAATTTAGCACAATTCAAACACATGGTGCTATTCAATGTGCTTTGCAGAAAGAAAGAAAAAGATAAAACAGACAAGTGAAAACAGGACAAAAATAGAAAATATATATAAATAATAAGGTCATTAATAATAAAAGATTTGCCTGTTAGTCCCTTTACATTCATGGTTTTTTGGGTAGTGAAACTGACTCAGACATGGCTGTTTGCAGGGGCGAGTTACAGTAAAAGATTGCTTAATTTTACATCAGTTGGTCTCCATTTTGAAAGTATGTATTTAATTAATATGGGCACACCTAACAGCTCCATTTTCCCACTGAGAAAGGGGACATTGCAGTGCACAATTTTCTGAAGGGTTAACTGAAATTGACTGATTAACAGCATTAATAGAATTGGCTATGTGGACAGCAGTTTGATTATAGAAATTAACATGAGGTTTGATATTAGAAGTAAAAGTTATGTATTTAGGTCCAGTCCCAGAAGAACGGCTAATTTTGTAACAGAACCCCAAACAGAAGGATTTGTATTTGAAAGACAGTAGCATTGGAAAACGTTTCAACAGAAGTATAAACCATTAGCAAGACCAGAAAGCTTGGTCAAAGCATCCGATAGTTGTAATGGTCAGATGTAACATACATTACTCCATTACATGTCATGCTACGGCACACTGTGCAAGTTTGCATTTTTCCAGAAGGTATCAAAGAATATAACAACCTAAAAGCACAGTGTTACGGTAGATATCTGAGCACTAACTCTCTTCCCGTGTCCCACTGGCTACCTTTCTAAAACAATGACAGTAATTAATGACACTGCATGAAAAGTACTGAGTTTCTGGAAGATATCCGACCAGTTAAATTTGATGAGTGTTGGTCGTGAGCAGAAGTTTCCCTGCGAGGATATTTTTAACACGTGTATTCCCAGAAACGTCTGCACGCTCCTGGGCCACGTCTGTGATCGGGGATTTCTGAACTCGGATATTCCCAATAAATTCATGGACTCTGTCTGCATTAAAATTTCACCGCGTGTCCTGAGACGTGGAAGGCCATGTCTGGTAATTTATGCCAAGTGTCTGGACAAGAACACCTAAGTGCCTGAAATTGTGTCTGTTTCCGACACAGAACTGTGGTTCCCGACACTGACACGCGCCACGCGCAGGAGGAAATGCGTCAGTTCTCAGATCTGTGTCCGCCCTGCAAATTCACCTTTCATTGCAGTGCGAGCTGACATCTTCCCAGACAGTAATGACTACGAGTGAAAACATTGAGGCGGACACACCCTTGGTCCTGCCACTGGAGGTAGAAAACATCGTGGCATGTTTGTCTGTTCAAGGACTGTTCCGAAAGGCCAAGAGAAGAATGGAAGCGAATGGCTGCTTCTGCGCAGTTAAGAGAGCAGAGGCAAATATCACACCCTGCTAATAATCTGAGACCGAGGACTGCCATATTCAACACTAGGCTGAAAGGAGCAGATAATTGATTTGTCAAACATCAAAATGGCAAATGGTATCATTGAGACAAAGAAGGAATTCTCAAAGCTAACATCACAAAGCTTTCCATACAGGCTCTTTTAATATTCAGAGTGTGGATACAGCTTTAATGCAGCATACCCTTAGCTTAGAGATTCTTTTAGTGATGGACCCTATTATTGTAAGTCTTTTGGACCGGATACTCGTTATACAGTCATGACCAAACTCTCATTATGTAATTATGGAATCATTGTGGCCAGTCTGTTAAGAAAGGGAAGTGCAGGGGAGGGGTCAAAGGGAAGTGCGCCGGGTTTCATTCTTCACGCCCCTTCAAACACAAGCAGATGGAGTTTGTGTTGCACTGCATGCACTGTAGCATCTCGGGTTCTGTGAAAGCGTGAGTGCCGCTTCCTCTCCTTACAGTACACCAGATGTTCCAGGGAGGCAGACTGTCCAAAAAAATCACATTTTGAGAGCCCGGCTACACGGGACCGCAAGCGACGAAACGGTGGGGCGAAACTAGCACGGCGCAGCGGCAAAACGGTCGGGCGAAGCTAGCACGGCGCAGCGGCGAAACGGTCGGGCGAAGCTAGCATGGCGCAGCGACGAATCGGTCGGGCGAAGCTAGCACGGCGCAGCGGCGAAACGGTCGGGCGAAGCTAGCACGGCGCAGCGGCGAAACGGTCGGGCGAAGCTAGCACGGCGCAGCGGCGAAACGGTTGGGCGAAGCTAGCACGGCGCAGCAACGAAACGGTCGGGCGAAGCTAGCACGGCGCAGCGGCAAAACGGTCGGGCGAAGCTAGCACGGCGCAGCAGCGAAACAGTCGGGCGAAGCTAGCACGGCGCAGCGGCGAAACGGTCGGGCGAAGCTAGCACGGCGCAGCGGCGAAACGGTGGGGCGAAGCTAGCACGGCGCAGCAGCGAAACGGTTGGGCGAAGCTAGCACGGCGCAGCGGCGAGAGCCGTTCAGCATCTGCCTGGGGTTCAAGTCGGCGGAGCTGACCGAGTTAGCGGAGTTCACGGTCACGGTCGAAACCACGAGAGGGTGTCTGGAGGGGGGTGGGGGGGCTGACCCAGGGCAGCGCTGGGTGAGAGGGAGGGAAGGCAAAGGCCACTCTAAGAGCGCTTCAGACGCGTGAAGGCCACCGGCGCGTCTCCAGGCCGCGGAATCGGGACGACAGAACCCCGGGTATGAAGGAGGTGGCGGGTTTTGTTTTGGAAGGGGAGAGGAGAACCGTCTGCGCTAAGGTCTGGGCCCACGAGGGCCTCCGCACTCCTTCTGGCTGTAAATAATGACATTCCCAGAGAACTTGTCCGTCACCGTTCCCCACGCTGACTGCTGTCTGGGGTCCGGATGTCTGGACAGCGAGGGGGGATATCTTCATGTCAGGCCAGGCGCAGCTTCAGGCCCACTCCCCCCAACACCCAACCACCCCCCCCCCCCTTGCGAATCCCTCTCTCTCTCTTTCTCCTGGAGTACCTCACCACAAATACTCACAACAGGCAAATCTCCAGAGCTGAAAATGTGGCCTCTTCACACAGCTTCTAAAACCCACAAGGCATTAAATCACTTTAATAAGGACTGCATGTGCCTTCTATTGTATTGCATTGGGATGTTGTGCAATGTCATCGAACCCAAGGGCTGCAGTCAACTTGGAGGCATCTGCCCACATCACAGTAGCTGGTGAGCTTGCACATTTTCCATGTTCATTGTGGGAATGTTATCATTGTCATACCCTTTCTGTTTTCTCTGTATTACCACAAAAACTATACTAAACTTCGGCCATCCTGTCAGAATTGATGCTCGGTTTCAAATTAATTTTACGACAATAAACTAATGTGACCCAGAAACTATGACCCGAAAAGTCAAAAACTAATGTCAAACTGAACACTGGTGCTATGGAATGCAAAGTTATGCCTACGAAAACTCAGTTGCTAACCCTCTGTTGACAAAATATAAGCACAATATGGCCTATTCACCTGTAGCCAGAGCAGCTGAACTTATCTTGATACTTTAATACAATGGATCCCGTTCCAATTTGGGCAGAGTTTCAGCCGTGCGTGAAGGGGAAAGGCTTTAATCAGCCAACTGGAAACAGTTTAGCGGAACAATATTCCATCTAGATAGTGATCTGGAGTAGCTGAAGTAAGGAAAGATTAGCAGTTACCGGCACTTCACCCTACCAAACCGTCTGAGCCCACTCCTTCCCTTTCAGAGGTAGCAGAATGACTTACATTTAACCCTTCAGTGGTCTGCTCAACAAAGCTTTCTGAAGGGTGTGCCTAAGTGTGCCAGTTAAAGGGTCAAAGGCTGACTAAGGTAGTAAGGTGGTTCTCAGGTGTCATATCCAGCTGAGCCCAAAGGGATCACAGAGCTTCTCCACCCTAGCCCCCCAGTGGTGGAACGAACTCCCCGTCCCTCTCCGAACCACCCCCTCACTACCCATCTTCCGCCGTGGCCTGAAGACTCATCTCTTCAGACTATACCTAGACTAACCACCACCACACTGTATATTTCACTCTTTAAACCCCCCCCCCCCCTTTCATGTCACTTGTTACATGTTGCCCCATCCCAGCACTTTTCCGTAATTTGTATTTGTCCTAATACTGCAGCTTATTCTTCTGCCTAGTTTGTTTTGTAGAGGTTAGGTCAGTATAGTGTTCACTGTGTGAACTGTGTTCTTGGCTAGAACTAGTTGTACAAAATAAGTATTGTACCTTACTGAACCTGTGTTAGCAGTTGTCTATGACCATGAAATGCACTTTTTGTACGTCGCTTTGGATAAAAGCGTCTGCCAAATGAATGTAATGTAATGTAATGGTTTAGTGGTCTGCCTTATGGTCCAAATGAAAGAAGTACAGTTCCAGTATAGTTACTAACTACTGAAGCCTGTTTCGCACAGTTATCTGTGCAAGATTAGCCTACCCGGCCACTAGGTCCTTTGTGCAGCCCAGCATAGATACGACCTGTCGAATCCAAGCAAAACTGGCTTCGGAGTTCAAATCCTTACTCATGCGAAAAATGTCTGTGGGCTAGCACTATTTGACCGTGTTTGCGGTTCTTGAAAAATGTGCTGAAATTACCTTAGTTAACGTGCAGTAAGTCATACAAGTATAATTATCCAAATGGTAAACACATGTTCCCTGAAAAACTGAGGTGAGGGGATTATGCTGATGACACCAGACACTGAGTCGACCTGCAGGAGAGCACATCAAGGGTAATTACAATAGGTGTTACATTTCCTTGCACAGTGCAGAATGGCTAAACAGTGAGATGGTTTGGCCTTGACTACACCCCAGCAGTTGGGCCTCAGTACTTCTTACTAGAATGAGTGTGAAGCAAGTGCACAAGGTTTGGCTGCTACTCCTTTAGCAAGATCCATTGCTGAATCTAGGGGTGGCAGAACAAGAACAAAAAAGGATCATGGGTAAGGCATTGTGGTCTCATTGGCTGCTAAATAGTAGAAACACAATTTCAAGGGTTAAATCAGCAATTTGACGTGCTAAAATGTTCAGATCTTTTGCTGATTGTAAATTTCTCAAATGGTAGACAGACATAAGGACCCAAAGGACAGTGTCTTTGATGCAACTGCAAGTGAGCAACATCAACAGAAATAAATATGCCCAACAGGTTTTCTCAAAAGGGAGTCCCACAGCGGGTACCTAACAGATCTGGAAGTGACTTTCTCTGATCTCTCAAACCAATTTTAAGCATTTGTGGACCTCCAAGATGAAAGGGATATGTTTGCAAACACCTCCACAATGTCACTTCCCTCCATTTCCCCCTTGCTTCGACACAAATCTTGGCTTAGGTTTCATTCAAAACCTTGGCGCTAGCCTATGGAGCAGCTAAAGGCATAGCTCCATTATATCCTCAAAAGATCATCAAAGGTGCGGCATGGTGGTGCAGTATGTAGCGCTGTTGCATCACAGCAACAATCCCGGGTGGGGGGGCGGGGGCTTTCTGTGTGGAGTCTGCACGCTCTCTCCCCGTGTCTGAGTGGGTTCATACCGGGTACTCCGGTTTCGTCCCACAGTCCAAAGACATGCAGGTCAGGCCAACTGGAGAAATCGGCTATGGATACAACTCTGTGAGTGAATGTTGTGTATACCCTGCGATGGGTTAGTGACTTGTCCAGAGTGTATTCCTGCCTCTCGCCCAATGGGTGCTGGGATAGGTTCCAGCCTCCCGAGAACCTGATAAATCTGGATAATGGATGGAAGGACCCTACGCAACAGCCAGACCTCTGCAAAGTTATGTCCCTTGTGTCACTGCATGCCTACACTTCCAGGTCACGTCACCTGTCTGTTCAGGCCCCCCGGCGGTAGAATGAGTTTCCCACTGCAGTCAGGACCGTAATCCATCTTTCAACGTAGACTGAAGACCCATTACTTCAAACTGCATCATTGCTCCCTTGACCCACTTTAGATATCCTCTTTCCTTTTGGGATTTCCTTTTGAGATAATAATGTGATAGGTATAGCCATGTAAAAGGAGGCTAGGTGTTTACAATGGTAATTGCTAGTTTGTTCTGTAAAGTTTACACTTATTGATGTTGTATTCCTGAGACTCGAATACGAACACAAATGTTCTCATGTTCGAAAGAACTCCTGTGAAGTCACTGCAGTGGAATGTAACGTGACGTCTTCTTCCCAGCTGTCATTCTTATGTCACTCCAATGTTGTCATAATTGCATAAAGCGTGCCGAAACCACATGTGGCTCTTCAGCGGCGTGAAATCACAATTCCCCTCACCCGGCTCCAGCTTTAAGCACCATCTGCGTTCATACGACCACCCTGGCTGTGATACAAGGCTTCTCACTTCTGAGGCACATTAGCAGGTAATCTCTGCTGAACTCTGCAGGCTAATGAGATCATCAGAACTCTGCTGAGTCAGAGGGAACCCAGTGACCCCCTCTGCTCCAACGGCAGAATTTAGGAACCACTCTGAACACAGAGCAGGTGATATCGCCACCCTCCATCGCCCTTCCTCCCTTCTCACAGATAAGAGATGGCTTGTTTGTTGCATCTTGGGAGCAACGCACACACCCGGCCGACATTCGACTGACGGCTCCCGCAGTAAAAGAGCCCGATCATCAGCTGGGCAACAGCAGCACCACCATTAGCACAGTCTCAAGCGACTAGAGCAGCTGGGGGTGTCCAGATCAGGAAGCGCAACATCGGGAATGGAGCCAGGGGTGTGCAGCTGGGAATGCAGTGGGGCAGGAGGAACATTTCGGTCACAGACCACAGGCTCCAGAGCAGAGGGCTGAGTGGGTTCAAATCCCACTCTGGGAGTCACGCTCTAAAAACTAAACACAGCAGCTATGAAACCCAACGACTAAACACAACACCCCATAAACAGAGCAGCAACTAAACACAACCTCGGATAAACTGAGAAACAACTAAATACAGTAACTACTAAACACAATATCTGATAAACAGTGTAGCTACAAAACACAGCTGCTAAACACAACATCTGACAAACAGTGCAGCTACTAAACATGCTACTGGACACAATAACTAAGACAGCAGCAACCAAACACAAGCACTAAGCACACCACCTGGTAAATAGAAAAGCAACAAAACATAGCAGCTACTAAATACAACAAACAATAAACAGAGCAGCTACTGAAATCATAAGTTACTAAACACAGCTACTAAACACAGCAGTCACTAAGCACAGCAGATACTGAACACAGCTAAAACGAAATGCAGCAGCCACTAAACAACGGAATGACTGAGTCAGAAATTGACTCCCTGCATTGCTATGACAACATCCTATTACATACAAACAGAGAAACAGAAAACTAATTTTTCTCCTATAAAGGTTGATTGGATAAACAAATGCTATTCCAAGACCTGCGTTTGTCACCACACAAGCATTTCCTCCCATAGGAAGCAAACTGGCTGAAACATGCGTCTTACTTGGGACCTCCAACCACTGTAGCAGGAGGTTTGTCTGTTTCCAGCCAATAAACAACACTCGCTAGACCAGGTGCAAACTGGAGTGTTCCTCGGCAAACACAGCTTAAGCTGTGGCAAACAGCGCGAGGATCCCTTCCCCCAATCCCTCATGGATGACAGCAACATAGCGAGCAAAAAATCACGGCCAAAGCAAACAGAAAGTGCATTTCCACCCCATTATTTTAGCCTTGCGTGTGATTAGCCTCCAACCATCACAGTTCTATGGTGTATACTGCAATATTTAATGGTGAAAAACAGGTAGGACCCCATCTCCCTCAGGAGGAATAATGCCACTGATATATTAACCATAATTCTTTATTAACTCTCTCCGAGCCTCTGGTCACATGCTCATTCTGATTATTTCTCAGTCTGTCAGGCTTGGAAAGAACATTTTGTTTACTAAAAAATCATACATGAATGTATAAGTCGGCTGAATTTTCAGTCTCCACTCCACCAGTTCATGTCAAAGAGAATTCTGAAGTGACAGAATGCCTCCCTCTTTCTCTCTCTCTCTCTATCTCACACACACTTGATAACTGAAATCACAATGGTGTTGGCATTGTACTAAACACAAGCATTGCTCTGGGCCAAGTCTTGTGTGCAGCGTTGTATAAACAGAGATATTGAACAATGAGGTGGAAAGACTGTCAAAATAACATGTCATGAACCTCCATTACATATGCATTACACCGGGCTGCCTTATCCAGAGCTCAAACAGGTTATGTTTTTCATAGAAACTCGCTTATTTAAAATATTTTACTGAAGAAACTCAGGCTAAGTACCGTAACTCAAGTTACAAGCCCAGCTCCCTACCGATTACTCCACACTGCAGCCCATTCAGAATCCAGGTCCTGCTGCAATACAGAACCCAGCATCTAAAACAGCTGCTTGTTGCTGACAGCTCCTCATACTGAAACACACGCACCCGGGTCAGTTTCATCACACACATACACACACACACACACACACACACACACACACACACACACTTCCTTTTCAGGTAGCAGTGTGCAAGTTTTCATTTTCACCCATGTTTTTTCTGCTCTTATTTTTACATCATTATTTTGCTCTTATTTCTGCTCTGCATCAATTTGTTTTAGGTATATTCTCCTTTTTGTTGGTTTATTATCGGAGTCTTGAGTTATACGCCACTTGCCCAGTAAAACCGGCTGTCCCAAGCATAATTCTGTAGTGGGACGGAGGGGGTCGTTTGAGGGCTGTGCGCCTCTCGGCTCTTCCTGGGCCTTGAACAGGATCGGGCTTTTCTGCGCAGGCGGTCAGCGGATTTTCGGCTCGGCGGAGGGCCCCGCGGGGACCACCACACGGTGTGTTTACGCCCCCCCCCCTCTCCACCGTGCCCCTCCCACGGCCCGGCTGAGCCGCCGGCGGGGCAAACGGCCGCGCGCACGCAGAACCCTTTTACCCGCCGCTCCGCGCTCCCTCCCCCGTCGTCCGCTTCCGCTAACGCCGCTGGAGCCCACGTCGCCGCCGCACGTCAAGGTCTGGCGAAGCACTCAGCACTCACCAATCACATCCTCTCTAAAGTCACTGAAAAACTTAGCCAAGTCTAAAAGCTACATCTAAGAAGAAGTAGTTCACATGTATCAAACTAATTTCACAGGTGCAGAACAATGAAGTGGACTCTTGGGGAAAACAGAGACCAACACATTGCTTTGCACAGCCACAAACAAGTTTAATGGTGCAAACAACATTTCCACCTTCTTGTCAGGTATAGCCATCACTTTTTCTTCACCACAGTTGTATCGATTCCCCACCCCCTATTTATACAGCAAAGCTATATCTCACACAATTATTATTTAACTTTTTTCCTTTCTGTAAATCAGAAGACAAACACCCAACTATTAACGAGGTGGATAAACATTCAAAAATAAAAAATACTTTCTTTGCTCCTTTAGTTGAAGGGAACCAACCGCCTAAGTCAGGGTTTAAAACCCTTGTAAATCTGATAAATTAAGGAGCAAAGATAGCGTGCAACCTTCCTTTTGAAATAAATGAGCCATTTCCTTAAAAAAAAACACCCTTTAGCAAAGGCAACTTATTTACATGGTCCCAGACGTGTACTGAGGACGGGGGCACACAAATAAGGGCTTGTCTTTAAAACAGCTCTTTTTCGGAAACTCGAATCTCGCGGCAGCATCTCCGTTATGCAAGAACGCCGCGTGCCTGTGTCCCAAACGGACTCCGAAATCAGCGGCCCCTTTGTGAGCAACCCCGCTTCGGCCAACGGCGGAACCCCCAGGCGCAAGAAGCAAAATATAAATTTTCAGCGCCTTTAAAGCCGGCCAATCACCTATGAGCTGCTTCGCAATGCGGAATCCCGGAGTAGTCGGGGTTCCTACATCACTGCGCGCCACCGTCAGTTTTAAATGTGGCCCCACTCACAGCTCAGGTAACGGCCTGTTTTTAGGCAGCGCCTGGGCCTGTTTCCTCTGATTTGCGGGACCCCTGTGGCACGCCTCGGCTTCCTGAGTGAAGTGAACAGTTGGGGTGTCGTTTTCACCCGTTACACGGCTGCAGAGGCGGAACCCGCAGACACAGGCAGAGCACTCTACCCCAAATTCCTGCTTAAATAAAAATAAAACACAGCAATTACCCATCTGCCCCCTATACGACCCCCCCCCCCCCCACCACCACCCACCACTCCTAATTCCCACACCCACAAAGACAGCGAGACCTTACCATGCTGCCCAGCTGCATGATGTCATCACCATTTTACGCTGTAACACATTTTCGTTCACGGGTGGATTTTCATCACGATGCGCATAGCTGAATGGAGACATCATAGCCGTCTGCTCAGTAGTCTAAAATCAGTGCTCAGTTTAAGAGGGCAGTGCTCAGCTTAAGAGAGCAGTACTCAGCTTAAGAGAGCAGTGCTTAGTTTAAGAGAGCAGTGCTCAGTTTAAGAGGGCAGTGCTCAGTTTAAGAGGGCAGTGCTCAGTTTAAGAGGGCAGTGCTCAGTTTAAGAGGGCAGTGCTCAGTTTAAGAGGGCAGTGCTCAGTTTAAGAGGGCAGTGCTCAGTTTAAGAGGGCAGTGCTCAGCTTAAGAGGGCAGTGCTCAGCTTAAGAGGGCAGTGCTCAGTTTAAGAGGGCAGTGCTCAGCTTAAGAGGGCAGTGCTCAGCTTAAGAGAGCAAGGCTCCAAACAGAGTTTTCGCTCTTTACACTAAAGCAATCGGCTGCGCTTTCGCCCACAGTCCACTGCGTCCATCCGCGCTCTCAGCATCAAAATCTCCCTTTGTCTCTCAAACAGGTCTGCTGACGTCAGTCATTCCAATACTCGGTGAGTGGATGGAGACATTACCATCTGCACAACTGGCGCATTCTACCCAGCCATGACAGAACAAACCCGAAATGAAGGCCACCGGTGATTTAATTCCCCTAATTTACGCAGCGGAGCGGCGCAGAAGGGCGTCCCTCGGCCTGCCGGCGCTGAGGCGAGGCGCCCCCACGTGGCCGGCGGCCCGGCCGGCGGCAGCGCTCCTCTTCCCGCCGAATCTCGCGATCGGCCCGCCCCCTTCGCCGCGGAGGCGGAAAAGCACAAAACCAGACAGCGTTCGAAGGACTGCACGCGGATCCACAGCGTGACTTCCGCCCCTCGCACCGCGCTAACCCCGCGCGAGAGAGATAAAAACGCCTCCGTCGCACGGCTCGTTTCGAAAAGCCCAAAAACAAATACGTACGATTTTGCCGGCGTACAAGGGGCATCATTGTCTCCTGCCGCTGGAGAGAACTGCAGAGGGGGGATAGAGCAATGGAGCTTTCCAAAGGAGCAAAAAGTCAATATTTTAATAGTTTCCTAACTTCTGACCTTGGATAACATTGCCCTCCTGCCTCTGACAAACTACAGGAAAGCTTTCCTGGTTTTTAAAAAAAAATATATAGATTGGTCATATTAATTAGAAAAAACACCAACTGCCCAGCAGCCTTGTGTGTCATGAATAAAGAGACAGCGCAAGTAAATGTTTCTGTTAACCTCTCTTTAAAAATGCTGCTAAGCCCTCACCAAATATTGGCTTAACAGTGACCCTCAGAAGTGGGGCCAGTTGAGCAAATGTATCGCAGAACCGATCGAGGGTGACCGCGGCATCCGCGATCCGTCGCGGCGAGGCCGTTAACGGAGCCGCGCGGGGCTGCGCTTTCCCAACAAACCCGACCTTCCCAGGCCGCGCGCGCGTGTAACAGGAGTGTAACAGGAGCGCTACCGAAGCTGCCCTCCCAAGCTCTTCGGTGACGTCACTGGAAGCGGGACACCGAGCCTGCGACCCGACCCCCAAACCTCCGCCCTCTCCGCCCCGACCTCGCCAGCGAATCAGGGTCGTAACGGTGAGGCGCGCGAGCGGCGGGGGCCTCGCGCTGACTCATCAGGTGCGGCCCGCCAAGGAG
Organism: Anguilla rostrata; assembly: GCF_018555375.3. Classification (NCBI taxonomy): domain Eukaryota; kingdom Metazoa; phylum Chordata; class Actinopteri; order Anguilliformes; family Anguillidae; genus Anguilla; species Anguilla rostrata. Next base: position 11,952,984 of record NC_057945.1, on the reverse strand, counting down.
AGCGTCGGACACGCGCGCGGCTCTGATGCTTCTGTAACGCGATAACCAGGGCAGGTTTGCTCTTACGGGGCTCCTCACAGAGGGGCCTTTGTGGATAGGATCATAAATAACCATCGCCCAATACAATTATGAGGGCCCTGACACACAGCTGTGTCATTCCGAATTTCGCGGTTCATATCTCCAACGCTGTAAAGTTTTTTTTTTCCGGAAAGTTTTCTTTAATGGCTGTGCTTAAAATTGGCATCTCCACCGTACCTCATGAAAGGTAACACAAAATTAAACCCAGCTTCTTCAATAGTAGTACAAAAACAAAATTTTAAGCCTGGAGTTCCAGATAGTCACAGAAAATGTACTGAATCAAAGATCTATAAAAATGATCTCACGGTCCTGCCCTCATCATTTGCATAGCAGAAGTTACTGTTAGTACAGAAATGCCTGAGAGCGTGACCTCAAACATAAAGCACATCAGTAACAAATATAAATAACTTGAATGTGAACATTGACTTCTGAGGTCAGCTTGCTAGGGGCATCATTTGACCCAACATTTGCCCCTATCTTCTTCAAGGGAACCACCATGGTGGTCAGTCTGACGATAATTCAATTTGATGTGGACAACCCATTCTCCACAGGCAGGAACTCACAGCCCATCCAATTTAGTTCACAGGAACTCACAGCCCATCAGATTTAGTTTACTTCTGTACAGAGCAATGAGGAACAAAACTAAAATGTTCAATCCTCTCTGGCCAAGGACATTTTACTCTGATGAGAGCACATATGACCCCTCTCAGACTCATTCAAACTCTGTTAGAGTTAAATTAACACACAGAATTTTATTTTGTGGTGACAAAAAAAAAAAAATTGGCAATGACTATGTTTACAGGACACATGTGGAAAGTTTAACACAGACATGGCCTTAGCATAACTGGTTGCGAGTTCTTCTGGCAAGCGCATTTTGTGTTTTCGAGCTAGGCCTTCCTGGCAACTTACGGAGCATAGATGACAGCTGACCGTCGGATATTCCTCATTTCCTACAGGACATACGCTGGCGGGATAAGACCCGCTGAATTAGTCATTTATTACTTCCCCCTCCGGGTGGGAAAGTTCTGCTTGTTATTAAAACTCACTGATCATTTCACAACTATAAATATTCTAATCATAACACGTGCCTAGTATGTATGAAAATTAATGAATGACAAATGAATGAATAAGCAATTATACACAGTAAAATGTCCAGCGTTAATTCAACTCCAACAGAGTCCAAAACGGACCATACGTACTCTGCACGAGTCGATATAACACAGAACATTTTACTGTGTATTTTGAAATGCAACACAAAGCTTAAGACAGTACAGGCATGATGTGTGGCATTGCTTGTAAGGCAGCTCTTTAGCAGTACACAAGTCCCTTAATAGTGAGGGTTCCACTCCCTCACCATAGGACCATCTCAGCTGCGATGACTTCTCTGTCTGTTATGCTCACTGCTTTCTACCTGTCTGAGCAAGGACAAAAATAAGAACAGAGGGGCGGGCTGCCTGGTCTCCTTTTAAGAGAAAGGAAAAACTGCAGTGCTTATGGCATCAGTACTGCCTGTACATCAGCAGTTTCATGTTTCATAAGCGCTAGATGGATAGCATGTGTGTGCGTGGGTGTGTCTCTGTGTGTGGGTGTGCACGTGCGTGTGTGTGTGCGTGTGTGCGTGTGTGTGTGTGCACGGTGGGGCATAAACACAAACACAGCTACAGGGTCTGAGTCACACCAGGGCAGCATTCACATTAGAGGACCGAATTTAAATGGAATTATTCAATCTCTTTCTCTTTCAGCAACAGAATGGTACAACAGCACAGCATTGACCATTTTGTCAATATTCCCTTCATCTTAGTCAGGCATTAACAGCTGTCAATCAACACATACAAATGTGTGACAGACAGTATCTCACAGAACAGACCTAACATCAGGTCAGGAATGCACAGATGTGACACATACAGATTGGACCTGCATCCGTTCAGAAACACACCGAAGCAGTGCCTGGTCTGAGACCCGAAGCCTGCAGCTGAATCCTTACAGAGCGCTCCTATTGGCTCAAGGAACAGCAGCAGGGTCAACGCATGTGACAAGACAGCCCTCCAGCTTCAGCCCCTAACAGACAACAGAGCTCGGACACACTCCGCTGAGTCAGCAAGAGATGGCAGGAGACACCTTATTAAAAAAGATCAAAAAAAGCTACCCCTTGTGAAATTAAACGGTACCGAGAGGCAAGGGTCAGACTTTGACCTATGAGCTAATAATAAATTACAGACCAGGCAGAAGTAGGTTACGGTCACTAGTTCAGCCACAGAAATGCCAGTCCTCGTTTGTTTTTATATATTAACTTATGTTATGTACTATAAAAGCCACAACCGACCACCTACACTTACTCATTATTATTACTATTATTATTGTTATTGTAGATTCATATGGATCAAGAACTTCATGCAAATTCTATTAAGGAGGACAACTCTGGGTATCTCTCTCAATAGACGAAAAGCTTCGTTGCCACAGCCTTTATTTTTTCAGAAAACAAAAGGCCACCAACTGATTAAAATTCACGTAGCTTGGAAGCAGCGTGATTCAGATCCTCACTTTTCAAGCTGTTTCTGTAAACAGTCTGGAGCTGTGGAAAACGCGGAAAATGAACATCCTAAATCCTTTAACTACGCCATAAGTCTGTTATTTGAACCTTCTATTAGACAGCGGTTCGTTCTGCTCCGAGATGTACATCGCATGAGCAGGCTTGGGAACCCCAAACAGATTATAGGTACCTCTGGGGTTCGCGGCTCGTAGGGAGGAAGCGGAGACAGGAGAGTTCCCTACTGCGCGCCCGGATAGAACGCAGCTGGCCAAATACCAAGGCAGCATCAAAATTACTGCAATGCAGTGATGCAAATACGTGCCCAGTGACAACGACTGACTTTATTATTATTATTTTTTTAAAGAAAAGTGTTTGCATTATCAAAAGTTTCCGCCTTAAAACAAGTCCCCAGTTTGAGTATTGAGATTTGAAAATGAGCTCTCCATTGGTCTACATCATGGCTAGGTAAGAGAGCGTAAATCAAATCGCTAAAGTAGTTCCTGTAGCTTCCGTATATTGTATGTTGAAAGCTAAATTAGTTATTTTTAAAGCGGAAAGAAACCAAAAATATCGCTTGGATATTAAACAACGAGTGCGGATTAGCCTACATGATTAGACAAATGTTGGTTACTCATGTGGTTAATGTTCACTGGAACTTTTCAACGAGTTGCTGCCATTCCAATAAACCAGATAACAGGAAAATGTACTCTAGAATGAAGATACCCATAATCTAGTTCGATATTATTGTCAGTTAGAAAATTATTAATTGGCAAATATAAAACAATCGAAGTGGCAGCTAAAATCGCAAATCATTGTTTTACAAGGCATAACGGATCATAAGAACCTGTGTGATTCAACAAAACTGTTTGTTAATCAACGTTCATAAACTTATTTAATAATTTCAATTTTAGGTATTCTGTAGATATTAACATATGCTCTTTCTATAGGTTGCTAAACTGACAATTGTTGGATTAAGCGAATCAATTAATTAGACCAATTAAATTACCTGGCAATGACTGGTATAACAGCCATTGCCCACTGTTTGAATTGATCGTTCGTATAAAATGTATGACCTACGTGCAAATGCACGTACTTGTCAACAGTGTATTGGGGCAGAAAGAAAACTGAAAAAACTCATGCGCCGGATAGAGCAGAGATGATCGCTCACCTTGTAGAATCGGTCAGGTAAAACTCCACAGAATAACCGAAGTGGCTCCCGCTAGGTCCGCTGTAAACCGTAGGGTTGTCTACATCCAGATTGAAAGCTGCGCACAATGTTGGGAGAACCGCGAATAGTACATGGAGAGACGCGCCGATTCTGCAGCGGGATAAGTACAGCGAAGTTTTCGAAAGATGCCTATTGTATCCCATCTCTGTTGCTGCGTTCACTCGCTGTCCTGTAATGTTTGTGCAATTTAATTGCCAACGCAAAAACTGAAATGCTTGGATGTGTACGAGGTATCCGCAGTTTGTGTTAAAACCACAGCATGCTGTTGTACATCCGAACAACACACAAGCAGCTCGTAATTCTCATGGAGGCTCAACTCTTGCTTCTCTTCCTCTCTCCGCTTCTCGTTTTCTACACTCTATCCCATGCACATTAAGGAGAGGGAGTTCCCATATTGGAACTGGAATAAGTTTAGTGGGGGTGGAGCTTTTGATTCAGAAAAAAAACGGTCGCAGAGGTGGGAGGGGGTGTGCGGGAGCTGTGAGTTGTACAGGAAGAGCGTCCCTAATCGACGCTCACTCTTAAGTGCCCTCAACTGCACGGTCCTAGAGTTGGAGAACGTCCAAAACATGCGCCTTAGTCATGAAAAATGTTTCCAATATAACCTCATTTATGCGTGTCATAAATTTAGAATGTATTCTCTAAACAATGTATGGCCACTCAGACATTTAAAGATGAAGGAAATTAGATATCGGTACACGGTAGACAAATAGATATATTAATATATTAAAACTGATAATATTATTTAGCCTCATATGGTAAAATAGTCGTGTATGTTCTCAAATCTGGCTGCAATTAATAATAAAAGGTCAAATGCTCATTACTCACAGTCACTGTGGGGGTAGGTCACATCAGTCACGCTTAAGGCACAATATCACGTTTGTTCTGAACTGAGATGTTTTGTTACCGTTAAAATAAATGGATAATTTTACAGCGCTCCCTTTATGTCAGGAAACCCATTATAAACAACTACGAATAATCATTCAGATTAAATGCCCTCAGAGAGTTGTTTTTTGGCATGTGATCTATGGCCTCAGATCTGTTTCTGACAGACTTACAAGCAAAAAAACCAAAAACAAAAAAACACAACAGAACAGAGCGATACAATTGGGAGATAGTTACACTCGTTGTTGACAATAGCTGATAGATAGAAAATAGACACAGTGCAATACTATAATACAAAAAATCCTGGAAATGATCAAAACATTTTTTAAAATTGAAAACAGTATGTTGAATTTTATGCATTCAAATAACCCACTAGAATGTGGGATACTTTTTTTGCAGACAGCAGACAAATGGTTAAATAGGCTTATCTTTATTAATTCTGTGGAATTAAACTGCAGCAGAACTGCAGTGCCCTGAAAGTTGTGGATTATTCTCCCACAAAATTCCTTCATCCCCCATCTCCACTGAGTTCTCATCCCCCATCTCCACAGAGCTCTCATCCCCCATCCTCGCTGAGCTCTTATCCCCCCATCTCCACAGAGCTCTCATCCCTCATCTCCACAGAGTGCACATCCCCCCATCTCCACAGAGCACACATCCACCCATCTCCACAGAGCACACATCCACCCATCTCCACAGAGCACACAACCACCCATCTCCACAGAGCACACATCCACCCATCTCCACAGAGCACACATCCACCCATCTCCACAGAGCACACACCCACCCATCTCCACAGAGCACACATCCACCCATCTCCACAGAGCACACATCCACCCATCTCCACAGAGCACACATCCACCCATCTCCACAGAGCACACATCCACCCATCTCCACAGAGCTCTCATCCCCCCATCTCCACAGAGCTCTCATCCCCCCATCTCCACAGAGCTGTCATCCCCACATCTCCAGAGACAACACATCCCCACATCCCCACAGAGCTCTCATCCCCCCATCTCCACAGAGCTCTCATCCCCAGATCCCCACAGAGCTCTCATCCCCCCATCTCCGGTAGGGCTGAGTCCCTCAGTGCTGGTCCCAGCTCATCGGCTGAAGCGGCATGCTGTTGGCGAGGCGTGAGTTTCCACTGACTCACTTTATGGTTTATGTCACTGAGCCGTATCCACCCTCCTCACTCCAGCGCCGACTGAGCTGGAAATAATGACATCTTTGTGCAGGGGGGCGGCTAGCCTGATTCCAGCAGAACCTTCTAGCTTTCATCTGACAGCTACACGGTGAGGGGTCCAACGTGGGCACTACTCAATTTGTCAAGACAAACTGACACGTCAAGACTTCAGGCAGTCCCCTGGTTTAGGCCAGTCCCCTATGGCACTTATCAACCAAGACACACAAGGGCTGCAGTATAGCCACTGTAACAGCACGCATACTGCTGTGAGGAATGCTTTCTGTAATGCAGTCTTATGACAAATTAATGTCTTTGCACTAGTGTACAACAATAGTGTCCCAGCTAGTAATATGGCATTCTAGCATACTGAATAACGTTATTAGTGCGATAGCTCTGCATACGTGTACTGCTGTGGCTCACAGTTTATTTTTTGCAGCAGGTAATATTTTTGGATATCATGTTACATTTTTATAAGAAAACCTGTAATACATATTAGTTACATTAAGTAACACACCTACTCATATTGAGCAAGCAAAACATACTCCTATGGGTTAGAATGACAAAATTAAACCACTTTATTCAAGATTACAAGAGTAATGTGTAATACCATGTACTGTATTACCATGCATACACTTTTTGAATTAGAATTTGTGTTACATTACCAATCAATATGAAACATTCATAATTGTAATATCTTTTGTCTGAAAGCAGTGTGGCCATTGATATATTTAAACATGTTCTCTTTAGTCCCTCCCTCACTGAAATAGCAATTCTGTGGTCAGCACAATCTCAGACAACAGAAGAATTCCTTCAGTTCTCTTTTAGCCTCAGATAATTTCAGACAAGGTTGTAAATTATTAACCATCAGTACACAGAGGATACGAGTTCACAAATGTAACTATCCACTAGCAGTGACATCAAGCATTGGACACAACCAGTGACCTCTTCAACTCCAGGCTAAATGACACTCAATGCTGATACCTGATACCAATGCTGATTCCCTGGGGGAATATCTTCAGCACAGCGGCTGTTGATGTGTTGATTTTTATTTACACAGACAGTCCCATTACTTCAGCCATCAGAGGGGTGAAATCAGGTTATCAACATACCCCAACTTTTTGAGGTCAAACAGATTAGGCTGTAGATGATTGTCCTTAGAACAAACTGCAGTAGACATGGAGCCACATAGTAAATTTTGGCTGACCCACAGCATTGCACGAATCCAGGTAATTATTTAGTCTGTGAGAATACATGTATTCTCACAGAGCCTTTAGACGAGATACCACTTTAGACGAGATACCACTTCATTATCTCACCTGTTCAAAACAATACACCTCCCCTCTTTAGCATATATACCACTAGGTCTCCATTTATCTCAATGTACAGTATCTGAACTTTCAATACGCTTGTATAGGGCAAACCTAAGCTTTCCTAAGCTGAATAACCCATTAGCAATAATAATTTCCCCTGAATTATTAGTAAGATTTTATCACATGTCCTGCTGCTCTCGGGTGTGGTCATTTCCAAAGTACTGTTCTTTCACAATTGCCTGTATGAGTTGAGTTTGCAATGATTGCTTTTGTGAATTGATTTTTTTTCCTGGCATGTTTGTTGCTGGTCAGTATGCAGCAGATGTCCATATACTGTTGAGTTGCCCGCATATCACAACTGGCCTTTCGCAAGTGGCATTTGTCACTTAGCCATCCAAATCTTCCACTCTTTTGTTTCTCAGTACTTGATTCCTGAATTATTCCTCAGTTACAATGACATCACAAGCTTTATAGCGAGGATCCTCCTGGTTTGAGTTTTGGATCCCAGTGTTTCTGAAAGCAGACCTGTAAAGCCCCTGGTCTGAACTTTGTGTGCAGGTTCCGGTAAATTCCGGGGGGGGGGGGCATACAGGGCTGTGAAATTCGGATTCCCTGTGCTGGGTTCATAGCCCTGGTTTGTAAATTGGATGTAGACGGTTATGAAAGTTAAGTTACACTTTGTTGAACCCCCTGGGAGTAATTTGTACACTGCATTTCATCCATCCTAGTTACTTAGGAGCAGCGGGCAGCTACAATGCAGCACCTGGGGACCAACTTCAGGCCTGAGGCCAGTGCCTTGGTCAAGGGCAATGGCAGGACTACACCTAACCTAACATACATGTATTTTTAAACACATTTGTACCTATTGGGGGAAGGCAAATCACAGGCAATTGTTTTCGTAATTAAAGTATCAAGTTTCATTACCTTCAGTATATTTATTTAGGCTCTATCAGATCTGGTCAGATCTGACCTGAAAGTGCCACTAGCACTGGAGTCTGCCAGGAAGTTATTCAACCAGAGATTATATTCTCACAGTTGAGATTCTGATCGGGAACCATATAATATGAAAGACTAATACCAATCTTCACTATCTGTCCCACATAGTGCAAACAATTATATCCAGCCACTAAGAAATTGCATTGCTATTTCCTAGGGTTGGATATAATTATATAATTAATTGCTAATGTAGAGTTTATCTTATGGACTGCTAAATAGCTAAATAGCTCAATATTAGAGATGTTTCAATTTGAATATACTGAGTGCACACATAGCCCTGACCAGCTTTTTTTAAACGCATGTTCAGTGTTACAGTTACTTTACACAAGGAGAGATCAGCATTGGTTTCTATTTATTTATAAAGCCCTTCATTTGTAATCTACCCCTTTATTTGTCATCACTCCTGGTCTGGAAAAATGGAAATCACTACACTCGCTCTCAGGACTGGCTAACACTCCACGTTCCTCAAACTCGGAACTAGGAAAGATTGCTTTTAAATTCTGTGCCCCTCACACCTGGAATGAACTGCAAAAAAGACTTCAATTGAATTCCATTGTATCACTGGGCCATTTTAGATCCCTGATCTCAGATTTGATCAATTTTGATTGTAACTGCTTTAATTGATGCTTGTTATTATCTCTTTTATGCTCTTTTATTTATTTTACTTCTTATGCCTCTTGTAATCTCGGTGCATTGAGAAAGAGGGTTCCTACCCTCAATTGTCACCGAGAATCTCAAAATAAAGGTCGAATGAACAGTATGGCCAACCGGCCTTTTTTCCTCCCAGTCAACTCATTTCATCCAGGTCTTTTCTTGAGATGTGCGCACACAGCTACGCCTCTGCACCGGCCTACCTATTTCCTGACACTCTGCAGAAATAATCACCTTCTTATCTGGCCAATCACTCAGGACAGGGCCACGGCAGCACAATAACCACCAGCCCCGAGGCCTGCTAAACTCCTCTGGTGTTGACGTTAGTGGTCGATATGAGTGGGATGTTTTCCATTTGCACTAATTATTGCTGCGTTTCATTTGCACATATTCAGCCACTTGAGAATTTATAAGTGAATGATTGCATGAATGAATAAATGAATGAATGAATGAATGAATAAATACACCAACAATAGCAGGCAAAAGTGGAATAGTTATTTTGTTGAAAATTTGTTAATTCCAAAATACTGTGTTTGGCTTTTGTTTTGAAGGCCAGGGTCCCTGTCTGGTGGTGTCCTTTAAGGAAGCACACATCAGTGCAGTGCTGTTAGAGCATCAGAAACAGTACGTGATCTCAGTCAGCCACAGCATTGAGCGGTGTACAACAATAGAAAAGTGGAATATACAAACCAGATTTTTTTTTAAAAACTGTTTAGTCATATGTGTTTACACACAGTTCACAGAATGAGCACACATACACACTCTGGAGTGTGCACTTATAGTGACTTTAAAAACAAGTTCCACCACACTGTTTGGGCATTTCCTGGGCATGGTCATTCTACACATCTATGCCCATGTATAGTGGCCTCCGGAATTGTTGGCATGCCTGGTAAAGGTGAGCTAAAAAGGTAATGGAAAAATGACATTTTTGTTTATCAGCATGACCTTGCACTGAAAATATGAGACAAATCTAACATTTAACTGAGGTACAATTGTTCAAAGTATAAAGTGTCATCATCAAGAAATAAATGTTTTTCTAAAAACAACTTTGATTTCAATTGTTGTGACACAAGTCACAATTCAGCCTAATTTTATGGATCTTCTGTTAGAAAACATTTGATAAACAAGAAAGTGAAATGTACCCACTGAGGGTTCCAATAATTCGGGTGGGTACTGTATGTAGAACTGTTGGGTTTGTGTATGGAGTTGGATACATTACTTTTTTTTGGGAGGGGGGAAGGGGGTGGGTGGGGGGGGGGGCATACAGTGAAGTGAATTTTGACAGAGCACAATCCTTGAACACCATGTAGCCCCTCCCTACCACCAAAATGAAAAAAATGTGAATGTCTTTTATGAACACTCCCATAACAATTTATGCTTCAGACTGTGTGAGGGGTGGGAGTATAACATAAATTAAAATCATATAAACGTGTGTCTAAATGTCATATTTACATGAATTAATACCCATTCCCATAATATATAATTCCTTACTGTTTTTACAAAAATAATGCTCAAATCAAATTAACCCCTCTCTTATTGTATGTGCAAAGCATAATTTTTTTTTTTTTAATTACATTTTGCTACACTTGATTATATTAGGTGCATTTTCATTATAAGAGTAATCCAACATAATGTATGGGTGACAAAATGGCTTTCATGAACAAAGGCCCAACTCTCAAATTATCCAACCTCATAGTCTCTTTTTATATAAGTGTTACCTAAATCAAGCACACAGCTCTCATGTTGCATAAACATGGCTTAAACTAAATATACAACTGTCATTTTATGTAAATTGTGCCTCAGTTTGATTATAGAAGGTGTGTTTTCATTATACAGGAACTGCTCTTCTTGCGCAATGTTTCATTGTCAGTGTATGTGTTTATGGCCATGGGTTATATTTAGCCTGGGCTTCTTTCATACATGGCTAGTCTTCATCTGAGACTTTCCTTTGCACAGCCTGTAAATGAAACGCCTCACCCCCAAATAGGTGAACCAGGAGTCTTGTCTTTGTGGTCGCATTTGGTACCTTAGCCATAGAACTTGAGTAAGGCGAAGATGATGTGATTGTGATTCGCATATTTACATCTTCCTCCTTAGAATCACAAGATGAAACACAAGACATGTTTCAGTGATTGGCTTCCAAGCTGTGCACCACAGTTTGGAGTGTGGTGAAGTTGCTTGGCATAAAATCCAGGGTGCACGTTCAAATAAAAAGTATTTTGGGCTAAGTTTGTGAATGAGTCCAATGTACACAGGAGTCTGTTGTGGATTGTGCTCTCATGATAATCGTTGCAGTGTGACATCATCGGAGTTGGAGAGTGACATCATAATAATAAGTTGAAGTTTTATCCCCACTCTGCAGCCATTACATTCCGTTCACTCATTTTAAGAAAGCCAATTCCATGACTGGAACATCTGTTATAGCCCAGCCTTTTGAAAATATTTACCCAGAAAATGAACACACATTGACATCCCCATCTGTGATACACCCAATAGAAACAGCACCATGGAAACCAACTTTCAAAAACAACATTATGAGTCACTGAGGTCATCTTGAGGGATTTCTGAACAGCTGAGCTGCTTTTTAAAGAGCACACACACTTACTCAGATCACACAATCAATAAGCAGACAACTGTTTCACAAGAAAGTGGATACACCCTAAGTTATGCTTCAATAATTTTGTGTTGTGATCGATGTAGATCATTGTCCCATTTCTGGGTTATGGTGGGGGAATGTGTTTTCTTTTTTCAATCTCTGTTCTGTTTTTGTTTGTAGAAAACAAGAAAAAAAAACCTGATTTGTGCTTTGACAATAAAGAAATCTTTTGTTAAAAAAGGAAATGGATATCCACAGTGATTTAATTAATATTATAAACAAGGAAATTATAGTGAATCTCCAAATCATGTATTAAAATGCATTTTTCCATTTGAGATTCAAGCATTTGTGTCTGACTGTACAGTGGACATGGATCTGTGGGGTTCACACAGGATGACTTTAACTGAAAACAGGAACACTTCCTCTGCAGCAGCTAGATGCCAAATTACAAGCTGATGCATGTTTATGATAAAATACTTCTCACAAATTTAAAATTCTGGAGCCCTACCATCTCAGTGTGTCTTCACTGATTCCTCTGATTCCATCAATATATTTCATTTGATAATCTGAGAAATAAAAAGTTATTTTGAAAAGCGACAGTATTTTTCTAGAGAGTCTATCGAGGAATGTCTCGTAGCATCATGTGACCATCTTCATATCAGACCTGTGTCAAATACGTATTTGTTTTGGAATAAAATACTATTCTGTGATCTATTGATCTTGCCTGGTGTAACCGAGCCTTTCAATATGACCAGGAGGTGGGGTTTGCATTTTTTGAGAGTATTTCATTGGTTCCAACACACCAGACAGGATCAGTAAAGCGTAGAAAAGTATTTGAATCCAAAACAAATATGTATTTCACCCAGGTCTGCTTCATATTGCATCATGGCATTCAAGAATTCATCCATACTTTATGACTGCTAGTACGCTTTATGGTTTTATAGAGATGTTTGCCGTATGAATCTGTAGTTTTATTTTATGGTTGTAGGCTGACATGATTTATATATAGTGCTTCATAAATGCTGCCATCACATTTGCTGGTCTGGGAATAGTACATCTCCAAACTACACCATTTAACTTCAGGGAAACAATGTGTAATCTGTTTTACTTCTTTCTCTGTCATTTGTCTCATAGCAAGAATTTGCCACAAACAACAAAATAATTATATCTGTATTTTGGAAGCTACGGGTAATGCAGAAAATAAAATTGTATTCTTATGTTCACTTTCCTTTTGGCACACCTGTAGATCAATCCCAGGAGGTGTGCATAGGACTATAATGCTAACTGTCACTTTCCTTTCCTTTTATAGTTTCAGCATTTACTGACACACTATGTGGCGACATAGCTCAGGAGGTAAGATAAAAGAGCGGTTTTCTGGCAGTCGGAGGGTTGCCGGTTCGATCCCCCGCCCTGGGCATGTCGAAGTGTCCCTGAGCAAGACACCTAACCATTGCCACGAGCTATGACTTGCATGCAGCTTTCACCGTTGGTGTGTGAGTGTGTGTGTGAATGGATGAATGAGAGGCATCAATTGTAAAGCGCTTTGGATAAAAGCGCTATATAAAAATGCAGTCCATTTACCATTTACCTCAGAAGTAGACTATAAACCAGAGGACATATAACCATCTCACAGAACCTCTGAAATGTGTCTTAGCTTGGTTAGCACATCCCAGTCCCCCAACATCTCCTTTCCATGCTGTATGACACTGGTTCTAAAAGCAGACTGTTTTGTGCATCATATGCCATGTCCATTCAGTCCTGCTCCAGGGTATTCATTAGCTCTCTGTGGCTCTGAGAGGAGGAAGTGGAGAGGTGCTGCTGGCTATACCAGACAGCGTCTAGAACTGAGGGATCAGGTTTGATGGAAGGGACAACTGACTCCTATTGTTCAGATTCAGTCTTAGCAACTGGAAGTACTTTCAGTATCCCAAACTTGTTTACAGATATATCAAATTTTCATGCAGTTTTCTTCTTTTATTTTTTTTTTTTTACATTAAAAAATGAAAAAAGAGGGCCCAGTCCTCAGCTGGATTATAAATTACAATCGAATGGAAATCAACATCTTTAGAAAGAACAGCCTGCTTTCAGCACGCAGACTCACGTTAATGACCAGGGCCCCAGTTTAACTGATGTTACGGCTTCCTAATAAAACCAAACGAGGCACATGCGCGTGCACTCAAAGCCTCTGATTAAAATTCCGGGGTTGCACAGAGCCCGTCTGTGTTTCCAGTGCCACTCTACGCGAGCGACTGGGGAAATGCATCCAGAAGTTCCTGTTGAATAACACTCCACTTTTTGTTATTGATTTGCTTGCTCATTTACATTTTTTTTTACATGTAATAAAAGCCAGCTGTGTTTAGACATGCCTGTGGTCTGCATCTGTACATATAACAAGGAGCTGCGCATATGACCCTGAGAGGTCCTTCCTACCATGTTCTCTTTGTGGGTGAAGCATTGTGGGAAAGCATTATGGCTTAATGATATAAATATTATATCACTGACCTTGGTTTACAGCTGCCACTCTTGACTTTTAAGGTTATTATACAAAACAAAAACAAACAAATGAAAAAACCTATGCTCAAAGGGATAGTTCACTTTCTAGGGCATTTTGATATTATTTGCAACTCTACAATGGGGGCATTTGAGGTTTTGCGGTCCAAAGAAAGAGAATATATTAGAAATAACTCCAAGTCAGCTTGTGCAGCAGTGTGTAAAACCAGTTGGTCGTCAGAAACTCATCTAAGTTAGGAAAATGTCCCTAATTACACATAAACTATCCCTTTAAATAATCAAATGGGAACAACATTATAAATACATTTTGATGTGTAGACTGTGTAATGTGCAGTATAAATATCACATGGAAATGTTGGTGTATATTATTTTTTATTTTAAAAATATGTATATTCAAGTTATGCTTAAAATGACACAAAAGTACTGATTACATCACACGTTTTAATATGACATCTCTATTCACATACTTTGAATGGTGTTCCTTGTGTTTCTGATTTCATGATTGATCAACAATAAAAATAAATATCTGAGATGGGACGCCATACTGTTGTCCATCCAGTGTGTGAAATAAATTTTCTATCCAAAATGTTTAGCATTTCAAGCATTTTTAAGAAATCATGTTACCATATAACTCTGGCCAAACGTGCCGATGTAAATGCAACCATAAGTCCGCCTCGGTTTGAGGGCTAATAAAAGTGTCGGGCTGTAAAATGGGAATGGTGTGGCAGTGGCCCTGGCCGGCAGACCTGGTGGTGGTGGAGCACATGGGGATCCCATTGCACAGGCAGTTTGAGCCATGCAGGGGTTTTATGAGTGTGTGGATGAGCCAGACCAGTACGATACAGACACAGCTGGGGGCCATTAATCTTTACACACGTGCATGTTTAATGTCGTATACGACACAATGGCATACGCACAATTGCCACAAGAGTCACTGTAGATCTAATCTGTGTGTGTGTGTGTGTGTGTGTGTGTGTAAGACATCCCTGACACCAAAACATTAAGGCCATTAGTTGTTTTACTGGGGGCTCAAACCAAGGATTAACATGTGTCATGAACTTTGACACTTCCTAATAAAAAAAGACACAGTGTATTCTATTTTGAACTTTTATTATCTGTCCTGAATTGGCCAGAAAACTGTTCTGCTTGGGGACTTACCCTTTCTAAAAATTGTTCCAGTATGTTAATTAATATCCATGTATTTAGAATTCCCAACACACAAATACATAACATGCAGAAATCCACATAAAAACCACACACATGAAAGAATACATAAATGCTCACATAATTAGAGAGCACATAAATAGCTGTACACTGAGATAATGCATAAATACTGGAACAATGAGATAGCACATTGTAAAGCCATATTGGGAGTTCCAAAGGCATAAATACATTTAGAGTTCCTGTCAAATACAATATTCAGGCACATTTATAGTTAAACTTCTAAAACTTAGTTATATGGCAACTTTCATTTTACATTATCCAGTTTCCTCCACTTTACTTCTGTCAAGGACATAATTTGTCTTTTGAACCGAGAGAAACTCAGGAAAGGAGAAACTCAGGAGATTTTTATGGTTTTCCTGGAACAGTCTTGAAATCTGGAAGTGTTAAGTGCCTGCTGTTGTGAATACAGACTTAACAATTCAAACGAGCTAGAATGATGCTAAAGAAGGAGAAGACTAAATTTTGCAATCAAACGAGTTTGTGTGAAACTGCTTTCAGTGAAAAAATGGGGTGATTCTAGAATGAAAGTATCAGCTACCACAAATAATGCTCATCCGTCATAATTATGCTTACTCTCAACCAACAATATGAAACTTAATGGTCTTGAATTGGAACAAATTTTTTTTTTTTTTAAACATAAGCTTTACGGGCAGGAGATCACAGTTTGACACAGTGTCTTTGAAAATCTCAGCTTTTCCTCCAAAATGCAAACATAATGTATTGACAGAGCACATAAAGCAAAAATATGTATGGTTACCTAATGGGACCATTCCCAAATGTCATATTTGGCACATCAACATGCATATATAATTGAAAAAAGAACCATAACTCAGAATGTGTTTAATGACTAAAAAGCTGAGAAGGTTTATATTTTAGGTTTATAATATATATTAGCCCCATAGGTACACAACATCTGCCGAAAAAAAGGACATGTAAAATTAAAACAAGTGCAAATTCCATGCACACGTATGCAAATGTAAATATATGCAAAAGTGCATAAGAAAGAATGTTTATGTATCTATGTATGTTTATGATTGACCTCAACCCCTCTAACCACCCGCCCAACCACACCAAGTCCTCAGAGTTCATGACGGTTGTGATGAAGCAAAGATCACCCGTCAGTGACGATGTGTGGTTTGCAGGTCTTGGCAGGGCTCCTAACTCTTCATCGTATCTGTTTGGATTTTGAAGAGCCCCCCCCCCCCCTCCTCCTTCTTCTCAGGTACTGTCAGGCTGTTCTTGGGAAATGAGTGTTTCAATTCCACCACATCTCTGTACGTGCGCCCTTTCCCAAAAATCACTGACCCAATTTGGTGCTCCGCTGCCGTGTCGCCGGATTAAGTAAACCACACTTTATGGAGGAGTGCGGCCTTCCTTATTAGTCAATGTTGATTTTATTGCGGGAGTTACTCTTGCGACAGCTATGCCTTATTTAGCGCTACTAATGCGGTACAAATGTTCTGAGATGAGGGTGAGGGAAGATGTGGTTCATCATTGATTACATAGTATGACGTTTCAGTGAGAAACATTACGGTTGGTGTGTGGGACAGACAGCAGGTCTAGCGTCCCGCTATAGCCATTGGTAGTTTATAGCTGCTAGTGACTCACGGGGAGATGTTTAAAACCTGTGTGAGTACTGTAGTGAACAACACTGAAGGATGAGTCAGGGTCCGCATATAAATGCCCGTGTATAGTTAGGCGATGTATGATTGGCGGATGGATATCGCTACATTGTCACCAACATTCCATTATCGCTCTATTTTGATATTGAACACTGTCGCTCATAAAATACAGCCTATAACCTGTAACCGATAAGAATGCATCACCAGTGAAGTCATTAATGCCATGTTTGTAGTTCACCCGATTGGCAGCAGACAGGCACGGAAACATTGTAATTGTGTTTATCAAACTCTCAGCAAGCGTGTGGTCTTCCATTTTATTATAAGGGAAGGCGAGTTGAGGCTATTTTAAATAAACCAATACATTTGTTAACTGGTTTTGAATATCACAGATGGTGTAATAGATGTTATAGGTACAGATCGTATTATAAACATATTTGTGTCATCACACACAGTGAAGGATTATAATCCTAATGTAGGATTGTATTTTGGTTCAAGGTGGTTGGAGATGACTTTATAAACATTACTGCATGTCTATGCAGTGTTAAGAGGTAAGGATGGTGTTATAAACATGGCTATTTTTTAGTGCAAGGTAATTATAGGTAGTGTTATACACATGGCTGCATTCCAGTGCGGTCTTGAGGAACTAGATGGTGTTATAAACGTGATTATGTTACAGTTCAGTATTAATAACTGTAATAATAACTGTATTTTAGTGCAACGTGGTTATAGATGTTGTTATGATGGTGTTAAAAGCATACCTGTTTTAGTGTAACAAAACAGTTCACTCCTTTATATTTCTACAGAATGTGCCCTGAACCTACAAAAGATGTCACAGATAGGTATGGGCCTATTTATTCTATATTATGTCCTCCTGAGACAAATTTTTTTTAAGTATTCTAATTTTTTTTAAATAATAAATGTGTCTTGGATGGCAAAAACATGTTGCAGTGAAAATATTTTTTAAAATATTATTTATTTTCCTTTTACTGCATTTCCTGTACACCAGGGGTGTAAATCAAATTTCCAGGGGGCTGCAGTGTCTGCAGGTTATTGTAACTTCCTTTCAATCAGCAGCCAAAAAGCCATGAGATGGTGTGATAATCCTTCAGCCAACAAATTAATTAAATGAACCAATTGTGCTGAGAACACCCAGAAAACCAGCAGACTCTGTGGGGCCCCAGGACTGGACTTTGACACCTGCACTCTACACAGAACAGCAGGTTTCAGCAAGGCATAACATGCAGTGTTTGAGATTAAGACTCACGTCATGTACATTAATTGCTATCTTCGTTCATGAACATTCATATCTCTAAAATACCAAAGATAAGTTGGATGAAAAAGGAAATCGAACTCCTGACCCACATTAGTGTTTGCCAGCCTCATCTGGGTCCATAACGTACGGCTCACGGGCAGAACAGAAAGTCCTCGTGCATCTCCCTGCTCCCAAGCCCGGCTGCCAAAATCCAGACTCCCAGCATGCAACGGAAAGCCCGCTGAAAACGCCGCGTCCCAAACGTGTGATCTCAGCTTTGACATCTGCTGGCTCAGACGCCGCCCTGCCTTGTGCTCACTGATGTTATCCTGACAGCGCTTTCCTTTTAAAGTTAAATGGAGGGCGGCCTTTCTTCACTCCTCTAAAAAAAAACTGCCAGAGAAGAAGAGCGACGCCGGAAAGATGTAGCGGTCGTTGCATACTTTGTCGACGCCAGGAAGAAAGAAATTAAACGGGCCGATGACAGAAGCCGTTAAATGACCCGATCGCTAAATCCCTTAATTGCGCAGGAGATGCCCTTATCCAAGGTTACTTGAAATCACTCAATATAGCTCCACATTCTGGAAATTGTTTCTAAGAACGGGGTTTTGGGATCACTTGGGGTGGTCTGGATACCCGTTGAGGGGGAATTAAGTTACAGTACATCAGCTTGCAGTGGAACGGGACCGTGAGCTTGTGTGAGCGTATAAACACAGGAAGCAATGAAGAGAGATGTGCTGCTCGGTACCGATACAGCAGTGAGAGCACTGGGCTGCTTCATTAGCCATTTAGCTTCCCAAACCTTTACAGGCATTTGCAGATTCCTACATCATTCACATCCTATACTAAACAAGACCAGGTTAAAACCTAGTATATGGCTGGACCTAACACACGTGATCCGGCCGACCAATGGTGTGAATTCATAACTCAGCCGACCAATGGTGTAACTTCATTGCTCACTCAGTCAGTCACAGACATTTGCGTTTGTGGGGCTGGTCCCACTGTTGCGGTCCAGCCAAAAAACACTCAAAAATTATCATGCACAAAACTTGTGACAATGAGACAAACCGACATTAAATATTGTGTTTTAATCGAAGGCAAGCTTCATTACAATTCTTTCCATTGCGTAACTTTTCCTCTTGCTTCAAAAAAGCGTGAAAATTGGCGATAATATACAGGTGATTATTTCTGCAAAGCCTTTCAATGAGGCCACTGGCACGTTTTGCCCGAGTGACACGCTTGGCGTTTCACAAACAGGAATCAGGCAGGCTATGACTGAGCAAAATGGAGGCCCCCCACCGCGCTTCTAAATGAAGGACCTGGCCTAAAGTCAGAGCACAGTCCAAAAAGGGCCATAACCCTGGCTTCATAGCCCCATAAGGCTGTGCATTCATTCAGCTGGTGATTTATTTTACAGGAGCAGTCAAAATAAAGACAGTGTGCCCATGAGAGGAGCAGCTGGGCCTCACCTGACCAGCTCTGGGTAAAATTCTAATTTAAAATACATTAACTCTTTAAATGCCAACAAAAAAAAAAAACGCTAGCAGTTCAACCAAAAAAGTTGAACTGTATGCAATAATTATTTTGTTGTGAACAAGCCACACGTTTGTTTGAAAACTGCTGGGAATGTTTCTGAACGGCTAAAGCATTTCAAATACGTAATTGCCCTAGGCCTGATTCCAACCCTGATTCTGAGACTTAAAGTCACATGAAGACCCTGAAGAAAAAAAAACGGTTTCCAGTCCCTGCTGTCTTGCGCTCTTGTAAAATATGCTGCCCATCTCCTGCTCATTTACTCATTTAGACGCCAGGGACACAGCTGCCCACAGCTGTGCTGTATGTTTGCTTGGTCAGGAACTGTACCCAGAAGGCTGCACGCCTTTTAAAATTTCATTCCACCATTTTTTTTCCATAATTTGGAATCGTAAACATAGGCCATTCCCATTGCTGCAGCATTCTTCATAGTTCCAGGAATGCACACATCAGCGTATGCGTGCTTTGAAGATGATGTAGCCTCTTTTCACTGCAACGCACCGGTTGTGGAGTCCGTAACTGCCATAGCTGGTGCGGGCAAATCGATCGGTCGCTAGTGAGTGAGAAGACAGGGCCTATCCTGCCAACCGAACCCATCCCTCCCTGACAAGTGTTGTCACCCCCAATACATCTTTCATTTATGTTTTCCTTTCTTCTTTTTTTTTCTTTTTTTTTTCTACAGCTTCCTCTTCTGGTGGGGCAGCCCGCTTTTATGCCACCCCTCTAGCCACATATAGTATGTTGCCTGCTACCCGAAATAAAACACAAAGTATGCGTGTGAGACCCATCTGGGACCCTAATTCTATAATGCATTATATTTATCAGTTCATAATACAGTATAATATAGCATGATGTGGTATAATATTGAATATTACCTGAAATTTTAATATTGTTTCCTTGTGACACCATTGTCATGAACGCCTTCGATAAAGATTTTAATACTTTTCACAGAATACAGGGGCATACTAAAGCAAAGAGAGAGAGGCAGATTGTCTTTTAACGGCACTTCAGAGTGCATAAGTATTGATCATCTCTCTACTGTTGATCATAGTAGCACTGTAGCACAGCTGCGTTCCTCTTTTTCTGTTATTTTGAGGCATTGGCTTGTGAAATGACGTGCAGCGCACTGCCCACGTGTTCTGCCAGGCCAAAGCTTAACAGACAAATTAGCAAATTACCGTGTTTTACGTACCGCTGCCAGAAGCCTCTAATAAAGCCTTTTCGCAGCAGTGAAACGTGACGCTTTGACAGTTTCAATGTGGCGAAACCAAGTGCTTCAATAGCGTCAGGGTGACCAATCACGGTGTGCTAATAGTTTCACTGTGGCTAAAAATGGCAACATAATGGCTTCACTGTGGCTAAATGCAGAGCCCTAACGACTATCAACACAGTAAACACTCAGGGGCCCAGAGGCGTCGCCTGTTTGTGGGCCCAGTTGTTTTGCGGGAGGGGGCTTTCTGCTTCCTTGGTTCAAACGGCGCATTCACACCTCCAGTTGGTTTAGAGTGGCGGTTCTGAGCACAAAGCAGCCAGTCTTACGTCCGTCGCGTAGTTTCCAATGTCTTTCCTCTAAAGGTCACTTTATGAAAAGTACAGCCTCGTCTCACTCAAGTCAACCTGCAAAGCATCTAGATCAAGTCAACGGCAGCGTTCGCTCTTTTGACATGTTGAAGAGGCTGTCGTGCTGCCAAGCGCTCAGATAAGCAAGCCGTATCATTTGTAATGACGAGCACGCTCGCAGCCCCAGCTATAGTTTGGCGAACGCAGAGAAGCCCATTTCGGGGGGTGCCGTTTTTATCCAGAGACACTGGCTGGCCTCGGTTCCAGGTACTTCGTGTCCTGGAGCGCAGAGGTGGGTGGTCTTTGCTCCCCGGTATGGCAGCGTTGCCCGTGACAGCCCGAGATTCCCTCCACCGCAGCACGGAGACTCCCTCCCGCTGAGCTGGTCATATAAGGCAACGCGGCACGGAGGAAGCGTCTGATTCACTGTGCCGGCAGTTATGAAAAATGTAATTACAAACCGTGTATCATCTGACTGAAAGGTCATGAGTAACGCTGAATTGAAACAATGACTCTCTCTTTCCCTCTCTCTCTCTCTCTCTCTCTCTCTCCTGTTCTCTCGTTCTCTGTCTCTCTCAGTATTTCCAGAGGTGGAAAATCCAGGTTCATGAAGTAAATGTATTGTGTTCCAATCACCTGAATTTGCTAATTAGCACAATTATCTGAGCCAGGGGGTAGAACTAATTAGTGAAATCCGCTGGCCAAGTTCATGGCTGGAAGAAACAAATGGCAGGACCTTTACTTTCTGAGCCTTGGACTTTCCACCTCTGGAGTTTGGATACATGGTCACATGGCACAACACCTGCACTGGTACTGAACGCAGCCGACACTTTACTGATGCTTGTTTCACGTTCACAATACCTGTGAGGCAAAGCTACAACTCAGAAGGAGGGAAAACAGAAACATAAATACTGAGATGTCGTAAAAGTCTTCTAGATATAAATTGAGCTGTCTGGTAAATATCTTGTAGTGTTCATTTTGAGTCTTACAGTTACAACTGCCAAAAAGAACCTCACCATGGCAACCGTGTTCAGTGTGAAGGGTGAAGCCAACTCTGACCTTGAGCGTCACACAAAGTGGATTTCTGTGGAATAGCTCGCTCAAGAGAAGCCCCTCCCCCTGCTTCCACACCCCCACCGAAATGCATGTGAAATACATCCTCTGCGTGCAACGTCTGGTATCCATTAGAGAGTTGGCAACGTGCAGGACCATAGGAGCTATCCTTTCAGAGATCCCCAACATATGCTATAAACCAAAAATGACTCCCCACCCATTCCCTTGCAATAGCACCAAGGACTCTGGAGATGTGTGAGTATTCATGTTGCCATGGAAGAAGGGATGGGATTGCAACATGCAGAAAGTAGAACAGGGCAGACAGGTCCCACTCTATCATTCTCTGGCTGTGAGTACAGAACAGGGTGGATTCTGGGAAGCCAGGGGTTCTAAGAGATCCACAGAGACAAGAAATGAATCTCAAGCTCAGCATAAGGTCCAGATGGACTCAACGTTGAGTGGTGTGGCTCTGTGATCTGCCCGCGTACTCCCGAGAGGATGGGCAGGGTGTGGTTATATGGTGATGTGGGGAGGGGTGAGGTTAGATGGTAATGTGGGGAGGAGGGTGTAGTACAGCGGTGATGTGGGGAGGGGCTGTGGTTTCAATGATGTGGGGAGGAGGTGTGGTTAGTCACATGATGATGTAAAGAGGAGATGTGGCTTAATGGGTTTTAGTGTTGTATATAGTTATTGGACAACTGGGCATGTAACTCAAAGGTTGTAGGTTTGATTCCAAGCTTGGTTGCTGCCATTAAACCTTTGTACCCAACCCTATTAATGGACTGTTTTAAAAAAGTATTTGTTTCAGTCCCTCTAATATCACCCAGAGATGTGAGGGTTTCAGTCAACTGGCATTACAGCATATCCTCACTCACTAGCACCCTCAACAGGATGACTCATTGCCAGCAAGTGAAGTCCCGTCCTCCAACTCACATCTGACATCACAAGCTTGGGACTAGAGCACATGTTCTCCGAAAACGATAGAACACATTGTGATTGGGTATTCCATACTGGGGAGAAAAGTGGGTAACAGCATAAAAAAGAAACATGTGTATCCCCAATATTACCCATTTAGAGGTCAGATTAAAAAAAAAACGGAAAAATCCAGTTTCCTGCATCAGCTTACATCTTTTTGACGCTGAAGCATTGTGTGTCAGCCTGATTGTTAATGACACTGTGGTGACCAGCAGGCTCCAGCCAGGACAGGAGAGTGGGAAAATGGCCTGTGCTCAGTGGAGGGGGTTCATTACACATGAAGCCTGAGACACACTGTGCAGATTGGCCCTCCCCCCCTCCTCTCTCCCTCTCTCCCTCTCTCTCAGTTTAGATAGTAGTGATTGGAAGCAGATGCCCTGTGATGAAGTCCAGTCGCTCACACAATGCTCAGAGGGCTGGGAGACTGCTCTGCTCAGGCTGAACAAAGTGTTGCTCAGAGCAGGGTAAACTGGTAGAGGGGGTAGGGGGTGGGGGTTAGAGGGGCGTGCCTTTTTGGGCCTGTCTGTGATTAGGCGCGACTGAGCGACTGTTTGTGTTGCACAGTGAGAGTGTGTTTCATTGCATACGTGAGCCTGTATGTGCAGGTGCATGCATGTTTGTTTGTGATGTTTGAGGTTAGTGTGTGTTTGTTGGTGTGTGCCGTTTCGTTTTTTGTGTAAACGTTGGTGTTCGTGTTTGTGTTGTTGGTGTGATGTGTATGTGTGCTGGTGCCTGTGTGAGTATGTTCACTGGTGTTTCTAATGGTTGGTGTCCATGTACAGTAAGTGTGCAAGCTTTTAGGTGTGTGTGCGTGTGTGTGTTTGCTAAATGAGTACCTGTATGCGTAGGTGTGCATACTTTTTAATGATAAATCATACAATGTGGCTTTTTAATGATACATCATATAAATGATATATGATAATATTTGTAACACTATATTATGAGTAAAAAGCTTTATGGCAATATTTCAGCTTAAATGTATAAACATGTATAAAATATTGTATAGAATGTAGTCTTTCATATGAAATATCTTAGATATCATGGGGAGTACTTCACACAGTAGGATTAATGAGTTAGTTGGGTATCTTATGTAAATATCATGGAACAGCTCAGATGTTTCAGTATCAAAAGCAAATTTTAGGTCTAGTCTAGGCTTCTTTCCCTGGAAACACACCTACTACCTCAAACCTACAATACCACAAGTTAACTTCAGATTATTCCATTTAATTCTATTATTCTATTCTATTTAAATTAACGTGATGTGTTAATTAAATTAAATCATCGCCAGGAATTTTGTTTATTTGAAAATATAAACACAGATAACCAAATATCAACTCCGTTAATATAATATATATACATATATATATATATATATATATATATATATAATATAAAGTGAGAAGTGGGATTTAAAATGATTTTTACATCAGTTTGCTTGTTCGAAAATCGCTTGTGCTGAATGATCGCAGGTTGCAGATGGGTTAGGGTTAGATTCATTCGCAAACAAAAAACTAACAGGAAGTACAGCTGAATTAATCAGTGGAACAAGGAACTGAAATGCCCACTATGGCTAACTACCAGAACTAGATTTCACAGCTGCCTTAATGGACAAAAATGTGTCACAAAGTGGCTGATGGGAGCTGAAGTCCAGAGATCTTAAAAAAACATTCAGAGCCTCAAGACCTGCACTCCATCTTCCAGCACCCCTCAGTGAAAAGGATTTCTGATGACCTGCCCATGAAGCCCACATTATAGCACTGCAGCCAGTTACACATACCAGAAAGAAGCATGGATGAAATGAACTGTGAAATGCATAACTGAGATAAAGAAAAAACATATGGAATCATGCATTTGTAATAGATAAGGTACATAACTGTACTTAATGTTATGGTATGGTAATAACATTGCATTGCATTTGATGTGTAATGATGCCTGTGCATGTTACAGATACTCTCAGTAATACATTTAAAACACATTTATGCTGTACATTTTCTGAAAAGAAATTCTGTGGAATATTCACACATTTTAAGAAATTTGAAGCTCACACACTGGAAATATAATTGCGGTGGGCAGAGCCCAGAGACAGAATCCCAGACACCTCGTCCCGTCCTGGGACAGAGAGGCTGCCCCTGCCCTGCTCTGCTCTTTCATTATCGCAGAATGCAGCCCTGACACAGCGCGCACCGCCCTCCCTGGGACAGCACAGCGCCCAATCTGCACACCTCCCTCCCCTCCGCTGACATAGCTACCCCTAGCCTCACCCAGGGCACCAGTTCTCTCAGCTCTTGTTAAGAATGCTTAACTGCCATGAAATACTAAGTAAACATGGCTGCACCATGGAAATTCTCTCTCCATGGACATGGAGCCTTATAAATGCATGTGATATATGGATGTGTCTGGTGTAATAACAGCTTTAATAAAATCAGGGCTGGCCCTAGGATTTCAGTGGCCCTAAACAACGAGCGGGGGGGGGGGGCTTCGGGGGTGCTGTAGGATTCTGTCGAGCGGGGGGGTGCTGGGCTCTCTTGGTAAAATCTTTTGTACATTACATTGTTATGCAATGTTCTGTTGCCATTCCATTTTAAATTTATACCGCTAATTCCGCGATACGGGATGAATAACGTCATTACGAAAATAACGTTATTTACCTTAGACATTGGATCGTTTGGCACTCCCTCGTCGGTCGTGTGGCCCCCCTTGCAGTTGTGGCCCTAAACAACCGCATAGAGCGTTTATGCCACGGGCTGGCCCTGAATGAAATATCATTTATACAGCACTGTGCAGGAAATAGGAATGCTGCCCTTGCTAAAGGACAGTGTGTCGTGTGTTTGTTTGAGTTCTGGGTTAAAAACCGGAAGGTTGCTTCTCTGAAGCCCCTGCCATTGTACCTTTGAGTACGGTGATTACTGTAGTACAGTACAGAATGTGAAAGGTTAAAATTATGGAAGATAACCCCTTGCCCAAAGAGTGTGTGTGTGCATGCGTCTTTTTTCTGTCTGCCATTGTGGTCCTCTGTCCTTGCTAAGATGACATAGGGTAGTGTAATTACCTAGCAGACACATACACATACCGTACAGGCACACACACTCACACGCGCACACACACTCTCACACACTCACACGCGCACACACACACACACACACGCACACACACTCACACGCGCACACACACTCATGCGCGCACACACTCACACACACTCACACGCACACACACACACTCACACTTGTGGACGATGAGAGAAGAGACAATACACTCTGTTCCTGGTGTGAGGGGACACAATTACCGTATCACTGAATTGAAGAGTCCGTATTGTGCAGATTTCAGCAACACGTTTCAGGATGAAAGCCAATGGCAATCTGATCAAATTACCAACATCGTCTCAGGAGACCTTTTTGAATAGCCCTTTTCTAAGGTGTAGCTAGTGGGAATTAAAAGTTGACCGCCCAGAACAGAAATGCAGGCTCAGACCCAGCAGGCGTGTGCGGTGTGCGTGCGTCGCGAGCCTCCCTCCTGTTTGGATGAGCTCATCCGCACAGCAGCACCGCTCCACCGGGGCCGGGCAGGAACCGGGGAGAGGCCCCGGGGGACGCCGCCGGACTCCGCCATCCGCTCGCAGAACCCGCCTAATCTAGCAGAACCCGGTCTGCGGCGGGCAGGTGGCCTGACGCAAGCAAGTGGTGCGCACGTGTGTGAGTGTGCGTGTGTGTGTGTGTGCGCATGTGTGTGTGTGTGTGCGTGTGAGTGTGTGTGCGCGTGTGAGTGTGTGTGAGTGTGTGTGCCTGTACGGTATGTGTCTGCTAGGTAATTACACTACCCTATGTCATCTTAGCAAGGACAGAGGACCACAATGGCAGACAGAAAAAAGACAGATGTATGCGCACGCAAGCACACACACACACACACAAAAAGAGATAAGAAAGAGAGAGCGAGAGAAAGACAGAGAGAGAGAATCTCACACATACTCTACACTTGCCGGACTGACTTATTGACACAGGATCTCCCTGAATAGTAACTTACAAAAAAATATATTCGGTAATCAATCTGAACCCCAACCAAATCATCTGAGGGTTATTGCAGCAAATGAATGAGAGTAACATTTTGTGAAACAAGGGTAGGTTCAGCGTTAACTGCCCCATATTTTTCATTTCTGGGATGACCCGTGTAGCAGACGGAGCTGGGCTGCAGCTGTGGAGAGGGCAGGATGGGCGACTGGTTGTGTATCCATAACGTTTCCCAGAGGCCCAGGCCCAGGGCACACCGACATGCCGCAGAGAAGTTCTGGACTACGTGGGCCCTCCCCTGTCTGCTGCAGCTGCAGGTGAGACGGACCCACAGCCAGCAGAACCGTCTGAGGACATCTGCCATTACAAGCCCGCGACAGGCCCGAGATTACCCCTCAATCTGACGCTAAAACCCTCGCGGTCCGACTCCAAATGCAGACAAGCCAACAAACTAAATCAGAAAATAACTCATCAGAAAAGGGCTGCCAGCCAAATGCAAAAATTTCATTTCCCTTTGCAGCCATTGGATTGCTTCAAAAATCACACTTGAGCTCATTCATCTCAGACTTCTAACGAATCACAGTGAATTCATGGTTATGGTGTATTTCTTTTCAGGACCTAGTGTATTATTGAGTACTGAAGGCCTAGATTTGTATGTCTGTGTGTGTGTGTGTGTGTGTGTGTGTGTGTGTGCGAGTGTAAATGTGTTATTTCTATAACAGTGAAACAAAAGAAAGACATCAAATACTGTGCAGAAGGAAGTTGATTTAATCTAATATGTTGGCAAAGCAATCAGTAACATTTTCAAGGATTTGTGTGTCCAACAACTGACTCTGAATCAACACATCAACTACTGACGACCCAAAACCATTTAGCTTAAAGGTCACATACTGATACTGGATCAGTGATTCAGACAGTATCTTTGCCTTGTTAGAGCTGTTTGTAATAGTCAATTCAGATAAAAACTTCCTCTTGGAGATATTTTCCCACATATTTTAGTTCCAATGTTGAACTGATAATAAAAACAACATGAGTTTTTTCCCAGCACGGTCACTAAAACTCGCTAAACACTGTGGGATCTATGGACAATTTCACCATCACTTCTGGCAGCTGAAAAGCATTACTCCATGTTCATATGCTCATGAACTCTAATAAAACACACTTGCTCGCACACCCTCTCGCTGATGAGAAAGGAGGGGAACTAGATCTGCTGACTGGTGACTCATGTTGGTCTCCATGGTTCAATTTGGTTCCACAAAATGTCCGTACAGACACTGGTCAGGAGTCCCACTAGGGTGACACACACTTGGATGCGGTACCGATTGAGGGGGGTGTGGTGGGGCAGGGGTGGAGGGGGGGGTTTGGGGTTTAGCCAGGAGGGCTTCTCCTGCTTTACTGAGCAACAGTGACTCCCCTGGCCAGCGGGGTACCTGCATTCTGCCTGAGCCACAGCAGCTGCTGCAGCTGAGCGTGCTAACTGCCAAGCACAAAAAGATGCGCCAGATGACTACGCACCCGGAAAAGCGTGCACGCTTAGCGTGCTCCTTCCTGTGCTGATGGCGGACATCGCAACAGCGGGACAGGCCACCTGTTTTGAGTGGGTATTCCAAACAGAGAACAAAATGTGTGTGTGGGGTGGGGGGAGCACAGTGTCACGGAAACAGAACAACTTATCATCCTTAACAACAAGCATCCGCCACTGAGGATTACATTACATGACATTCATTCATCCAGAGGGACTTACAGTATTGGAGAAGCAGACGTGCAGTCATCATTAATATGAAGAACAGTGCCAGACCGAGCTAACAACATTCCCAAACCAGTCAGAACTGATGTCATATCACTAAAGGAATAGTGCAAGTTAACCATTCTAACCAAGAACTAAAATACTAATTTTAAATACAGACAGACTACATCCATGCTAAGCCTTAAGAAGTGGGGCCAGATTTGCGTATCCATGGTTTAGAGTTCGAGGACTGATTGAAAGGCCACCTACCATTACCAGAGGAACTATATTTAGCAAAGTCGCAGATGCGTACATAATGGTTTTAGTTTTGTACTTAATTAAAAGTTTTTTAAAATCCCATTTTATTTAACTTTTTCCATGCATTTTAGTTGTAGCCATGGTATAAGAGATATAAACCGCTCCATGACAGTGCATATACAAGAATATATGACACTTCAGGATGGTTAATGGCCCTTGATGTTCAGCCTTGGGTCGATCACCACCCTGTCATGCTATATATTCACCCTGTCATGCTATATATTCTTGTACAAGCACAGCATGTTGAGGTCTATTTCTTACATATAGAAAGGATACAAAGGGGTTGCAAATGAAGGTTAAAAATGAGAGGGCCAAGTATGGAGCCTTGGGGCACAACCATATGACAGTCCTGGGCATGAGATGTCCCCATCCCAGTAAAACCTAAAGGACCATGCAAAGTTTAACTTCTACTTAGACCGTTATATGCTTACCATGAAATTTACTGCATCCTTCAAGCAAGAGCGCTTTTTGCCTCTCAGATGCAATGTGGAGGAGTGTTTTTTAACTGGGCTTTTAACCAGGAGATGTCAGGATTGGATTCCCTTCAGCATTGTCCCTGTTTTCATTTTTCTTCATTTAACATCCAGCGCCATGGAATAACGTGTAAACTGCTAACTACGTAAATCGCTATTGATTGCAACTGCTAAATAAGCACCCCCCCGCACACACACACACAATCACATACACCATACATGCAGACACACACAAACTTGATCACATCCTGCAGCCGATCTCTCTAAAACTCCAACTCTCTCAGGTCTGCTGCAGATTACACAATTCCACAATTCCAGAACACTAACGGAAAGTAAGACATGAGTTACGGCTAGTGGAAAATCTCACCATGTGAGCGCACGGGAACATCTGGCTATGTGCGCCTTGGCTTGAGCACATGAGAGGAAGTGACAGAGTTTAGAAGTGTCAGTGGATGAATGGGCCTCCCGCTGTGCCTCATCCCAAACAATTGTCCCTTGAAATGAAATATACTGCAATATATCATACAAGGAATTACTGGAAAATAGAATGATAAAAATACATGTATTTATATGCAGCAAGGGATTAAAGTAGCATTTGTATATTTGCCCATATAGTGTGAAGAGTATAATTTGATTCTGGATAATAATGTATTTTTCTTATATTCCATTTCTGCAACGGGTTGTTGCGAGTGTTCGAGGGTAATGGTCCCCTAATCAGAACCACAGTAATTCCCTATTTATGAATGTTTTGCTACAGTTTGGAAAAGTATTTATCCTGCCAGTCCTAGGTCTGCACACACCTCATCACACCCAAAAACCCTTGTGCTGCAGGCTCCTGGTTTGGTTTGGGGTTCAACGTTGGCCCACTCTGCAATGGCGGTCCCTGGCTCGGCTGTCATATAATGCTCCTATAACTCTGGTATAAATAAAGCTTTTTCAGTCTCACACCGCTGGCCCCCAGAGTCCCTTTCATCTCCCCCTCTGTGCACCCACAGGAAGTGGACTCTCACACTTGACAGCGCCTGTCCACTTTCGGGTCATCCTCGGACATGCTGTCACAAGCCAGCCATGGGTCACTTCCCCAGATCTCAAACACAGGCCTGTGGTTTCTCACTTATGTGACTCACAGCAGTTTTTTTTCCTTTCTCAGTTCTACCTCAGTTCTCAGAAACCACAGTGTTTGAGATCCGCTGGAAATTCTAGTTGTTGTCCCCTCCCTCCACCCCACAGGGTGACAACACGAGGCATCGCCAGTTGATATCAAGCGCTGTGGCTTTTGACTGCCTGAATGAGCCCAAACTGCCTCTCTCAGCTGCCCTTCTTCTCACAGATTTGACTACACCACTCTAGGTTAAACAAATTTACATTCGGCTAAACAGACAACACTTTCACTCCACTTGCATTCTGGGGGATGGCGTGACTTTATTCTCTCATATTTGTGCATATTTTATATCACACAATGCTAATAAGAGTTCATTTTAAAAAAGGCCATCAAGGTAACATTATCTCCTTTTTATTTTTTAGAGAGAGCACCCTTTGGTTTCTGAATGCTGGCCATGATCCATCAATCACAGCTCTGATAGGCAGCTGCCAGTAAACCAGCAATCTGGCAGGGGGCACTCTTAACAGGAAATGTACATTACATAAATATTCATAAAAGTTTATGTCAACAACTGCATATTGGCATATGGTGTGAAGTGCCACCACTGATGCCACAAGTGACACCATATGCCTATTTGCAGTTATTTGACATGTCTAGAGCTTATTCAGGTGCTATGTCGTGTTATGATATACAGTATACCTCTGGTGAGGTACCATTCATAGTAAGGGTTACCAGGAATAGTCTAATTTTCAGAAAGTTCCACAGGTTGACAGGTTAGCGGGAGGTGCTGGGGGTGCAGAGGTGTGCAGGCCAGACTACACCTCACACCTGCTGTGTGAGATTTCATTTTTACTCCCAATATTTTTACCGCCATAGGCGTAGGTTTCATTTCAACTGTGGGGGGGATGCACTGCTGGACCACCTCATGTAGGCTCATGTAGTTAAATGTCACGTCTCATAAGCATGCTAGCCAGACTAGCAATTAATTCACATGACACATGAGGGGGACATGTCTCCCTGTCTGCCCCATACATGCTTTCAGCCAATACCTGGCATTCCTCTACAACACCATGGAGGTGCACCACCGCACCACCTTACATACAATAACATTCATACGGTAAGTGCAAATAATTTAACGCAGACATCGACCTGCAATAGTGGAGAGTTTGTGTTATTAGTGGGTGGCCATTTAACAGAAACAGCCTGATGTCCAAATCGCTCCTTTGGAAAGGACCCGTTTCTCTCCTCAGTCAGCAGGCTATTCGAAAGGTCAGGACTCAATTACAAGCAAGTAATGTGGAAATGTGTTCAGGAGTATTATAATGGTAGGCTATTTATTTTGTCATGGGTGCACTGACAGAGAATTCCAGTGTTACAACTGCATGGGTTGTGCACACTTTCTCCCCACGGGAGTCTGTTGCATTGCCTTTGTTCCTGTTGAAAGCAGCCAAAGCGATCATAATTTCACAAGCGCCTCCGACACCGGTGTTATTTCATTTTGAGAGTGGGCCATTTTGTTACTCAATAAAAGAGGGCAAGGTTTATTATGCACACATCTGTACAAAGGAGAAGAAGAAGAAAAAAAAACACATCAATATTGTGCATTGCATACCGAAGAGGCTTGAGGGCGCTCAGGCTCTCTGTTTGAGCCCTGCCAGCCTGTTGGATGCTAATTCGATTAGAGATTGCACGCGGACTACGTGCAAGCAAAGGCCACCGTTTGCCAAAAGCAATTATCCACAAAACAACGCGCGCAATGTAAAGTGATAATATTATATCACATTTCACAGATAATATTGTCCCCCAGGGAGATTGAAACCATGGACATTGTTATTTAAAGTTACTGGCTAAATGACTGTAGTACAAAAAAGACTATTTTACACAGTAAAATGTTCTGTGTCAAATCAACTCAGTCGGACTCATATGTGCTCAGTTAGAGGTAAATGAACACTAGACAGTGTACTGTGTAGTTATTATTGCAGTCATAAGGAGTGTTGAGTCTTAATTAAATATGTCTAAGCAATAAGCATTTATTGAAAATAAAACAAATATTAACAGACCAGCCAGTTAGAAACAAAAGGTGGTCAAAGGATACAATAAAATATAATCTATTTATAATTAGCAAAAATAATTTAGTTCAGAAAAGTTCATTAATAAGGTGTATAATATTGCAGGTATCAAGCTCTGTCCATCAACAACCTGGTTATGAACACAGTTCTTGAACATCCCTTCTAGTCTTACACCTATCGTGCAACCCATCAAACCAACCTGACCAATTGCACACATCAAACCAAACGCACCCATTAAACCAATCACACCCATCATCAAACCAATCACACTAACCAATAGGGATGAGAACAATTTGTCGATTGTCGAATGTTAAATTATTATTATTTTTAGCCCTTTTTAAAAATTCTCAAATCGTTCAAAATAAAAGATTTACTATGTTACCTAGGCTACTGCTCTAAATGGGTAATACAGGGAGCGGACGAGTCTTGTCATTCACTTTAACGTTACTTACCGTCAGGTGAAAAGATGGCCGACCAGCTTGCAAAAGAGTGCCGCGTGTGGAATTATTTTGAAAAGCTCCACGAAAACACTGTTCAGTGCAAAATATGTGCTGCCAAATTCACATACCACACGTCGAAATCTATGATGTTAACCGAACCAAATATCCGAGGTCAAGTGACCGAGGCAAACAAGCACCCAACTTCGTCGTGAGACCTCATCAGTGTGACTGCCGTCCAGCTGAAACCGCAGCCAATTTAACGGCAAAAGGGGTAACAGAAGACATGGCGAAGGGTTTCGGGACCTACTGACATGTTGAGCTCGAATATATTCCTGTTATACTGTTATACTATATACTGTTGCCCTAAAAACTATCACAGCTCGACTTGAATGTAGTGAAACATTCGCCTCTCCGTTCGACTATAATTTACCACTTCACAAAAAATATTGGAATGCTTATTTTTATTTTATTTAAAAAAAATAATAATTTCGTTTAATCTCGTAATCCGCTTTGATTCAAGCAGTAGCGTGTTTTTATTAGCGGTATCATACATCAAACGGTAAAAAGAAAACAATTAGTTGGATTCAGATAGCAACTAGTTGATGGTCAGAAATGTGTCGCTCACATCCCCAGTGACCAATGAAGATGACAGTTACTTTGAACAGACCCCTGATAGCAATGGCCTGTACAGTGACTAACAAACTCATTTGTGTATCACCTGCAAAGGACTGCAACCTATCTGGTGGTGGACACTTTGTTTCAAGTAAAAATGTGAGTTTCCACACGTGATGTGTGCCAAGTTTGTGTAAGGTTGACAGCTGTGTCAGTTGGCAATTGCAACAGGGAGACAATTTCACAAATATGCACATTTTTCCAACTTGCGTGAAACACAGATGATCCAGTTTAAATAAACAGAAAAAAAGTGTTTTGGTGAAGCACCATGTGTGCTAAGGTTCAGTTCCCTGAATTCTTAAAAATGTGTTTTTTTCTCTTCAATCTATTCCTACAGTACCACCAAGTGTCTCGTAGGCCTACGTGCATAACTGTTTATGCCAGGTACTACTAATGCTTTTCAAAAGGGCACTTGGGTTACACGGAGGTTGGAGGTGAGTGGCTAATCCTAAAATCTCAGCCCACATTCATAACATGTCTCAGGGTAGAAATGCTGCTCTGGGACCCAGTGCCCCTTCTTCATATCCTACCCTTATCCATCATGAGCCAAAAGGCAACACTGATCCCAGACCAGTACTCGTATTCTGAGGCTTCAGGAATGTAGTCTTCGAGTGATTAAGACTCCTCCTTTTATCTTCTTTCCCTCTCCAGGATACTGCACTGGCTGACTGTTTGTATAGCAGCAATGCAGTGGTTTCTGGTCCTGGCACTGTCGTTCTCCTATTCTAAATGTTATCAGGCATTTAAATGGATCCGGCTATTGAATGAGCTGTACAATGCCCGACAGGAAGTGGGGTCTGGGGGTGTGTGTGTGTGTGTGTGGGGGGGGGGGGGTTGGCATACTGAGACATGATCCTCTGGCACTTCTTTAATAACCCTGGTGTGGCCGACGCAGTGAAATGTCATCTGCATTCACAGGGGGTTTGCTTTCGTACAGAAAACGCACACGATAAGCCCTGTACATTCTGTCTCCTGTTCGTAATAATGAACAGTAACTCGTTCCATATCGTCCATAAACAGTGGCGTTGTTCGCACGTGGTTACGTTCCCCCCGGCAGAGCCGAAAGCTGCTCTTTGCGCCCCCGCGAGATGAATTTCTGCACGGTGTTTTCCCACATCACCCAGCCTGCACTGCAGCTTCCTGCGGCTGAATTGCTTCGTGGAAAGGCTGATACGGCTCTGGAGCGTCGGGGGCAGAGTACTGAAAGGGGCGATGCAGGCGGCAGCGGACAGCCGGAGAGGAGACCGGCGAATTCGGAGAATTCCCTTCGGGCGTGAAGCAAATGAAAAAATCATCACTGACACCAGACTGGAGGAGCAGCCTGTTCCATTGTTTACAGACTGAGGGCTGCTCTCAAAATGAGGGATTTTATGCTGGAGAAGAGCCAATGAAAGGAGCCTGTGTTTTTTCCCAGTCTCTGCAACATTCCTCAAAGGACCCACACACTTCCCTTTGAGTTGCTCAGAAAGGGAGCGCACTGACTGAATCCCCGAACATCAGAAGCAGAGCCCTACTTCATTACACACATGGACTATGATTTTGAGAGGGGGGCGGGGGGTTGGGGGGGGGGGGTGTTGCTGACCCAGCTGGCTGGCCAGCTTAATCTGTAGATTTTGTGTTCTTATGTACATCAATCATTAAGACTCCGTGCACATCTGCAGGGAGTGTGGTAAAACCTGGCAGAACAATGAGGCCACATTAAGGGAAGGTTTGATGAGCATGGCTCTATCATCGAGCAAGCATCCCAGAGTAAATGAATAGCCTTTAAGCTAACGGATCGCTAATGTAGACATGGAGCACTTCATAATCCACGGAGTATGTGGTTCCATCAGACAGGAGGCTGGTAAAAACACTACAGCACTTGAGTAAAGACTCCAATTGAAATGCAACAATATAGCCTCTGTAAATCATTCCTAACCTAAGCAGGTATTTAATCCTTTTTGATGAACGAGCAAAGAGGCCATTAAATGGCTAAAGCCAGGAGACAGCCCCAACGAGAGAGAGAGAGAGAGAGAGAGAGAGAATCCCCATAAAGATCTTACTTTCGGTTTGGGATGGATTCAGACTTCCACGGGAGAATGTCCAAACTGCCACATAGATCATGTGCCACTGCTGTCTGCTGATGATTCACATTAACTGTACATTTCCCAGACATTTCCTTTAACGGCGTGTCCCCTTTGCACTGCTCTGTGTCCACGTGTATGACATTCTTCAGTATCACATAATCAAAAACATGCATGTTATAGTTTTAGGCTAACATAGCCAGGAAACTATGGATTTGCTGCCAGTTCCACTCCGACTCAAGCTATAAAAATCCAGTGGCTGACCAGAGAACCTGTCATAGAAACCTGTCACAGGACCATTTCATCTGTTTTTATGCTGGCAAGCTATACAGATCATTTTAAGAGGATAGTAGTGTTTCACCATTAAATGTACTTGCCACGTTCAATGAGCCCAAAAATTTAACTTCTGTAGTCAGTCATATTCAACGGCTTCTCCAGATATTGGATTGCAAATTCAGGGCAGGCTGGTATGGAGGCAAAACAGGATTTCAACAAAAGTCAAAACTTTTAAATTTGCAAATAAGATAAAGAAAGTTTTCAAAACAAACAACAAATAAAAGCGACTTTTTTCAGTGCAGGTTTGGGCCAGCAGTCTGCAAATTGGATACTTTTGGACACCAATGCGTTAGTCTTACATTAATACAAAGTGCTTGACATGTTAAGGATCAACACAGTGATTGAAATGATTCATAGATTAAAGCAATCACAGCAAGATTAGGCAATGCAGGATGAAGTCATTAACAAACTTTTCACCACCAGAGAGAACATGTTGCCCAAGTTTAAAATAAAAGCCTTGTAACAGCTGTTGCCCTGACGAAATTGTCCAGTGTCAAAAAAATACAACATCGCCCTCTAGGGTTAAACTTGTGTAAACACAGGCACATGTTCAATGGCACTTACGAGAGTGAAAGACGGCGCAACACAGGGTCTTTTCCTTTTAGGTGAAAACGAATGAAAGCACGAATCCCATGCTAAGCCACAGTAAAGGTCATTCTTTTAATTTTGGAACAGACTCTGGAACCCCATTGTCAGTGCCGACAACCCCCTCCCTCCTATCTCCAGATACCATCTTAAAGTTCCATCCCTGCCTGCTGTTCCCAGGGCTGCCAGCATTTTTCATCCAGCTCTGGGGATCGCGGAATGGATCCAACGCCTGGAGGGCACAGCAAAACAGGCCTTCAACATAGTCACCCCAAAACATCGGACCAGGTTTCAGCTCAAACTCAAATGACTGAAATCGGGAGAACCAGACAAAGAGGACAGAGTCAGATATCCTGTCGTCGATCAGATTAAGTCTCCTAATTGAGCTGAATCGCGTTTGAATGCGTGATTCATTGCAGAGGTTAGGGAAATGGCTGGCACTCGATCCAGACGCAAGGTCGCGCAGAGGGGCCGGAGAGGGAATGCAGCCCCATGTGAGCCATTACAGGCGAGTTGGACGGAGCAATGATCAGGCTCTGAAACCACACCGTAGAATCAGAGGCCGTTTCAGGTCAGAAGGAGCTACGCTACTGGTTTAAAAGACAGAGGCAATATCTGTTTTAAAAGTCAGTTACGCAAGTGCCACGAAATACAGGCCTTGTGAAAGGATGGTCATAATAACTGCGCAATGTACAGAGCACAGAAGGTTGCTCTCATTGGTAACACAGGGGAAATAAAGCGATTGTAGAAAAGCATTGCTTTGTAAACTGAGCCAGTGTTTTCTTTGACATTTCGCATATAAAAAGACACACTTCCCACTTCCCCAAGAGGCTACGCTGCTATTTGTACGGAACGCCTCATAATCTCTCGTCTGGACTATTTTAATGCCTTACTGGCCAGCTTGCCTGCCTGTGCCACCAGGTTACTGCAAACAGTCCAAAATAGCAGCAGCATATAGGCGCAGCAACATAGCATAGTGGGTTTGTAACTATGGTTGGGGGTTCAAATCCTGGTTGAGACACTGCCATTATACTTCTGAGCAATGTACTTAAACTTGTGTCACTTATGCCACTACATGACTCTCAAAATCCTAGCAAACCCCTAACAGCAGAGAGCATCACACATTTAATGACCATCTTGAATAAAAATAACTGGTATCTCCATCCAGTGCCATGGCAAAAGACTTGCGATAAAATCAAATGAGTTTGGTATTTCCGCAAAAGTCACAGACTAACTTAACGCTGGATCAGGAGAGCTGTGGTTGAGTCTCTGACTGTCTCACGACTGTTGGAGGTGGGTGCACACAGTGACCAGGCAGACTTGGGATTTTCTTAGTAATTTCTTAAAATCTTGAAAACTGCAAAATCTTGACTGAAAATCCTGTAGTGAGTGTATGATAGGCATGAATTGCTTCACGTACAATATTCCTGCTGTATGAAATAATAGTTTAGAAAACAATAATCTGTTTAATTAGCTTATATTTTTACAATCATTTGAAAGAGTAAATGCAATTCATTTTAGCAACAGTGACTCACAAGACCACAAACATGATTGTGATCTCAGAAACTGTACACTGCTTCAGACAAATACAGATACATTTCTTTTATTGTAAAATTTGAACAATTAATAGAATTTTAGTGACAGGGCAATGAAACCAACCAGCTTTGTGTCAAAGAAAATGGAATCTTGTCATTAATACAATTATCTGTCAGCAAATATCATTATTAGTAAGCAAATAAAAATTCAGACATGGACATTGCACAAACTTTACTCCACAAGTCTCTGGGGTGTTTTATACTAGTTAATAAATATCAAATACATTCAAAATAAACCCAAATGTGTGTATGAAAAAAGTTGTAAAAATTGCTTTGAAAAGCACATGGACAGAAAAACATAAGAATGCATCATCACCATCTAGGCGCACTGTTTCACTGAAAGACGAATGGTGTCAGATCCTTCTATTTAAATAAGGGAGACACCTCCAAACAGATATTCAGCTTCTTCGCTCACTCACACCGTGCACCGTACTCACACAAAGCACAACAGTTAAGCACAAAGAATCTGACATTTACACCTTTCTTTAGCTTAGCCAGATCGATTCCGTGAGCCACCCCTTTTGCACTCATCTACCCTTGGTAACACTTGCTGTGCACATTCCATGGAACATTATCAGAGATGATGAGAGAATGCAGATCTGATGGATAAATGTATAGGAAAGTCACAATACAAGCTGAGGACATTTTTCTTTAGCTTAAATTTGCAATGTCAAGATATTGTGATCCTGACAGATTAAATTTACTGCCTCTTTAAGTTCAAGAAATGTTGCATTGAGTTGTGACACATTTCTGCTTTACATACATGTGCTGAGGCAAAACCATGTGAGCTAATTTGATATTTAATTTGCATAAATGGCTGCAAAAGGAATTTGAAAGGCACCCAGAAGTGAAAAAAGGACCGAGGGAAAGAATCTTGTCGCACATGTGACCTTGATGGGCCAATCAACCCATTTCATTAATACCTCATCATAAACATTCCCCAGGGAATGTTTTTAAAGAATTAGAACTGCAGGATTATTTTAGCCTCAAAATGTCAGAGGTTGTATATACTAATATACTATCTATAATATATTCACAAGTGATAAATTGATCTTTTTTTGATTTTAGCTGCACATCTCTCATATCATATAGGATGCAGTGGACTTTGCTTCCAAATGTGGATGTGATGCTGTCAGTTTTTCTTCATGTCTCACCAGGGGCTTGCACAGCTGATCAGATCTTTTACTAATTTTCCTATAAGATGGAAGGCGAGAAGCTGTTGGGTGGCTAAGGACAGGACAGCCAACATCCTGGGTCATCTTGCACTGTGACATGTAATGGTCACGAAAACACATCTTCTGCAGCTGCAATACATTCAGACAGGTTCACGACCCTGACAACAGCCAGGCACCGCCCACATCCCGAACCCTGCCCTTGCCCTTGCCCTCCCCACCCCCCCACCCCCCCGCATAACTATCCCGTCATGGCATCCAGTCAATCTCTGAAAGTAATTCATTATTCTATATTTTGGAATTGTCTTGTATAATTTTAACCTGTTGCATTTTAATGCCTCGCAGAATCTTTAGGGAATTTTTCCCGAAGTCTGAATTTCAGTTGTATTACAAACATGTAAAAAATGTCATTTTCTTTACTTTGAATAGCCCTAGGTGCCATTTAAAGCTATGCTTTAAGAGAAAGCTCTTTTCAGTAAAGGTGGGGAAAACAGTATATTTTGTGTGATTACTTGTTTTTAGAGAATTCTTTGAAACATGAATCCAGCTGGATGAATAAAAAAGGTAAATATGATTATTTAATACAATACAGCTCATACTGTATTAATACAACTTCATTTTACAATAGTACATTTTGCATTGTGATATAAAACACTTGGAATAACATGGAATAATGATTGATGTGCGGTTTTATGAATGAAACTAGAAATAAAATTAAGGACACGGTACTTCGACAATTATCATCGCAAATTAAAATAAGGACTGTGCAAACCTGCAAACATATTTAGTCTGCATCTTCTCCGCAACCTTACAGCGGTTTTTAACACTGGTTCGGAAAACACTCCCAAACTCCCAAACTCCGTACAGTACATCAGATCTTTGCCAAGTATTCCCAGGATCGGCAGGTCTGAAATAGGGATTCATCAGTGGCTTGAGACTTCCCCAAGCGCCCTCTCACAGCGTACACATCGAGTCTTTTTAAAAGCACACTAACCCGACACAACAACCAACATCTAGTGCACAGAGACGTGGATTGATGATTGCCACAGAATGAGGTAAGATTGGAATCCCCACTGAAACACAGGCGATGTACTCCACTGACTGCTGAGCTATGCATGGGGGCCACTGTGAAAACCTGCAACTTGTTTTCATTAACCCTAGAGCTGCTAGTCTCTGCGGCATGTTCCACCACCACAGCCCGATTAGACAGACCACAGACTGAGTAATCACCACCTGTCTGTCTGGCTCTGTCATTCATAGCACATGCTCATCTCTATTAACCCACCCTTAAAGTAGTTAATAATAATAATAATAATAATAATAATAATAATTTATACTAATATAGGCAACAAGCTTTAACAGTTAATGTGCAAAACATCTGCAAAATTTAAGGACCCAGAGCCTCAAGAGGCAGCGTGCTTACTTCTCCTTCAAAGGCCACTCGGGCATTTTCTTGGGGCAGCCCATTCAGTCTTTGAAAGGACCCCTCCTGTAGGAGGGGCCCATCTTCAGTTTCAGTGTAGTTTTCTGAGCAGAGGACCACTGCGGGCAAGGAGTCCTGGGAATTCTCCGGAGAGGTCTCCCCCTCTGGCCCCTCCTCCTGGTCCTCCTCGGCTCCGCCCCCCACCTGTTCTCCCGGCTGCGGCAGTACGGTGGGCTCCGGCTGCACCGAGCCAATGTGGTAGAAGAGCAGGGAGGCAGGGTCCTTTAGGAAAGCCTGGGGATCGGGGCCCTCCTGGCCCTCAGCTATGCACAGCACAGATGTGCCGGGAGGGAAGGGGCCCTGGATGACGATAGGCTCCGCCCCCTGCTCCCCGGCCACCTCGCCCTGCAGGGACTCGGGCAGGAGGCAAAGCCCGGAGTCAGCCAGTCCCCCCGCCCCTCCGCTAGCCTCCTCTTCCTCCTGCTCCCTCCGCCTCTCCCTCTCCTCTGCGCTCTGCAGGTGCAGCACGGCCGCCTCGTTCTCCAGCGCCAGGCTGTCTCCCTGGGAAATGTAGTCCGGGTCCCCGTCTGCGCCCTCTGCTGGCACGGTCTGGGAGTGCACCTCAATTTCCACGCCAAAGTGAGCGGGGGCTTCGGAGGCCGGGGTGATGGAGCACACGGCCTCGGCCGCCTCCAGCCCTTCGCAAACTCCGACTCCCATCTGCCGCTTCTTCTCCAGGTCCAGCTTCATGATGGTGTGCAGGTAGTGCGTCCGCACGCGCAGGGGGTTGAACTCGATGCGGCCCGCAGCGTTGCCACAGCCGTCCCGAGAGCAACCGCAGGGGAAAGACACGCGGTCCACCTATAGGTGTGTATATATATATATTTACCTTTAAAAATATACATACTGTATATACATTTCAGTTTCAATGTATCGAGGTAACATTTTCCTTTATGCTCTATATTATACACAGTTTTTATTCCCAAGTTGGTTCTGGCTCCTGAGTCTCAGCTCGCGGGAGTCTGGGCTCACCTGGCACTTGATGGTTCTGGCTCCTGAGTGGTGTGGGAGTTTGGGCTCACCTGGCACTTGATGGTTCTGGCTCCTGAGTGGCGCGGGAGTCTGGGCTCACCTGGCACTTGATGGTTCTGGTTCCTGAGTGGTGTGGGAGTCTGGGCTCACCTGGCACTTGATGGTTCTGGCTCCTGAGTGGCGCGGGAGTCTGGGCTCACCTGGCACTTGATGGTTCTGGTTCCTGAGTGATGCGGGTGTCGGGGCTCACCTGGCACTTGATGCCGGCCTGGCTGCAGCCGCAGCGGCGCGGGTCGCAGTAGAAGCGGCAGTCGCAGCCGCACTCCTCGCGGGACAGGCGGATGGCGCGCAGCTCGCTCTTCTCGCCGCCGTCGATGCGGGTGATGCCCGAGGCGCGCAGCAGGGCGCGGCGCCGCTTGGTGGGCAGCGGCTGCAGGAAGAAGCAGTCGTCCACCTCCACGCCCTCCACGTCCAGGTCCTCGTCCGACACGTCCTCCAGGGTCAGCGTCTCCGCCTCGGCACACTCCACCGCGCCGTTCTGCGTCAGCTGCGGGCCGAGGCACAAAAACAGCACAGGTGAGCCCTGCTCTGCCTTTCTGAGAGAGAACGAGGCACAAAAACAGCACAGGTGAGCCCTGCTCTGCCATTCTGAGAGAGAACGAGGCACAAAAACAGCACAGGTGAGCCCTGCTCTGCCATTCTGAGAGAGAACGAGGCACAAAAACAGCACAGGTGAGCCCTGCTCTGCCTTTCTGAGGGAAGCACAGCAGACATACACAGGACTGTAGCCGTGGTCAAAGCTTTGTGCTGATACACCTTGAAGGAGAGCGGGCTGCTGTTAGCATTAAGTTTCATCAGTTTCATTTCCTGTCTTTTGTGGCTTTTGGCAAATGAAACATTTCACTTGAAACATAGTTATTCATGATTAATACACAATTTGCTTTACGTATGTCGTCCTCCGCTGATATCTGCCACCAAATGCTAACCCGCCCCGCGCGTTCCCCCCTCACCTTCATCTTGCGGGCTTTGAGCTTCTCCTGGCGCAGGTGCTGGCGCAGGACCTGGCGGTGGGTGGTGCGCTGCTCGCGGGCGAACTCCCCCAGGGTGTAGCGGCGGATGGCGCTGTGCCGCTGGGCCATGCCCAGGGAGCTGCCCCCCTGGCTGGGCACGCTGTTGAAGCCCTGCCGCCGCGAGAAGTAGTACACGGTGACGGCGTCGAAGCGCACGCTCTTACGGCCTGGCGGGGGCCGCCGCTGCCGCAGGATGGAGGGAGCTGAGCGAGAGAGGGGGGAGGGGAGGGGAGAGAGGGACCAATGGTGAGCAAGAGAGGGAGGGGGGAGGGGAGAGAGGGACCAATGGTGAGCGAGAGGAGGGGGGGGGAGGAGAGAGGACCAATGGTGAGCGAGAGAGGGAGGGGGGAGGGGAGAGAGGGACCAATGGTGAGCGACAGAGGGAGGGGGGGAGGGGAGAGAGGGACCAATGGTGAGCGAGAGAGGGAG
This sequence comes from Anguilla rostrata, assembly GCF_018555375.3. Classification (NCBI taxonomy): domain Eukaryota; kingdom Metazoa; phylum Chordata; class Actinopteri; order Anguilliformes; family Anguillidae; genus Anguilla; species Anguilla rostrata. Next base: position 11,909,288 of record NC_057945.1, on the reverse strand, counting down.
GGCAGAGGGGAGAGAGGGACCAATGGTGAGCGAGAGAGGGAGGGGGGGAGGGGAGAGAGGGACCAATGGTGAGCGAGAGAGGGAGGGCAGAGGGGAGAGAGGGACCAATGGCGAACGAGAGAGGGAGGGGAGAGGGGAGAGAGGGACCAAATGGTGAGACAGCGAGAGAATCAGGGGGAGGAGTTAACGGCTGCAGACGAGATCAGGGACCCGGTCGGTCAGCATTCAGTTCACAAACATAAATGAAGATATTAAAGGCAATACCACGCCCAATACAAACTCAGTTTGACATGATAGAATTTTGGATTTTAGATTCTGCATCATTTTGCAGCGCTAGATGTTGCCTAGCATATTTAGTGTGAGTCATCGGTTTTATCTGGAGACATCAATCAATTTGCCTCCTGCTGTATTTGTTACTTTGATAAATGCAAATTAAGTGACTTTCTCATTCCGTCCTTTCCCTTCTTCCCTGGGTAGTGGGGGCTTCGACTTTCTTTTCATCTTTTTCTCTTTAATCATACCTGATGCCATGGTAAATATAGTAAACAACCATACTTCAGAGGCCGTGTGAAATACTTCTGGAAAAAACGCCACCACTGTTATCTGTTGGGTGACCATAAGCCAATCAGCAGCAAGGCCTCACAGCTCCATGTGATTGGCAAAATCACATCACATGATCACATGGAATCTGTACAATCTTGGTGCTGATTGGCTGTCTCATCAACATCCAATAAATAACAGTGGTTATGTTTTTTTTCTCCAGAAGCATTTCACGCAGCCTCTTTAGGTTGGTTGTTTACTGACCGTTTCAGGTATAATTACAAAGAAAAGATGAACGGAAAGATAATGCACCATATGGTGGCTATAACCATTATTGCATTTGACTGTTATCATAGCAATATATCGCCCGTCTCTACACTGCACTGAGCAGTACAGTTGTTGCAGTACATGCTTTCAAAATGGTCATTTTACATAACCCTGATTGGACAGGAACTTTTCCTTATCTTACAGTCAACGGCATTCACACTACCAAAATGGGATCTCACCAAACACTTATACCTGCATCAGTAACATCAACATAGGTAGTACAGATATAACACAACCTGAATGATGACATCATATCTTATATACCTCGGACACCATCCCTTATAGACATACATGGCGGGTCATGGGGTGTGTAAGCAGGGTGGCGGCGGCGGGGGCGTGGCCCTTACGTGTGAGCGAGGTGGAGGACGGAGGGTTGAGGCTGTCGCAGCTGTCGACGCTGTCGCTGCTCAAGATGTCATCGTCCGAGTCTTTGGGCGTGGAGTAGGGCGAGCCGCTGTCCACCTCCTCGAATCTGCGTTTCAGACTGAGCACCGAACACGCCTCCATGGGGTCCCACGGCCTGCAGAGACGGGACGGGTGAACACGCGGACGGTCGGGGAGAGGAACCGACAGAACTACACAAACTCAGGTTGCCAAAGGTTGGAGTTGTACTTTAATTTCAACCCAGTTTTGAACTAACTTTATTTATACTGTTCCCTTCTGGATTTCCAATCTTAACATTGCTTGGAAAGAAATTCAGGGAGGTGAGCATCTATGTCAATCTTCAGGCTGAGAATGAAGCCTTCACCCCTGACCTTTATCCCATGCACACAATGGAGAAGTTAACACTACAGAATCATGGCTCTAAATTCTTGCAAAGGATTCCTGCAGGATTCTAAGAGTGTTTGATCCCACACTGAACACACATTGACATCATCTGTTATATGAGAAGAGTTCAGCGTAAACCTGTTTCCAAAAAGATGACATCCATGAGGAGTCAGTTTACTTTGATGACATAGTGGTGAATGGCCCTGATGTTTCTACTCAGCCTTCTACTAATTTTTCTACTAATTAGTTTAATAATTCCATAGTATTATATTCTGCCGTAGCAGCCCCTTGTCATCACCTGCTCAAAACAAGATGGCCGCCCTGCTAGTCAAGAAGCTACTTTTTATTGCAGTAACAAATATAACTCACAATTTCCATCAACACAGACAAATAATGTCACAACAACGATAAATAAAAAAAATACAAGAGGATCACACTACACAATTAAAAAATTATACTCAAACATGGACCATAACTTTAGGCACTTTACTTTTTTATTATAAAAGGTCTATAATGAGGAACACTTGTCTGGTGGCTTGGATATGGAGATGTGCCACAGATTGAGTTCTGCTCACGGTGCCAATATTATTAAACATGCCCCCCGGGGGTACATCACCAACCTTTGCCAGGTTTGCTGAACTTTGACCTCAGCAGCTTGCAATGCATCACTGCCATTTCTCTGTGATGACACTTTCATTCAAACATAACAGATCACCAGGCCCTCACAGCACTGGCAGGGCTCATCATCTTCAAAGTCATTGGTTCTCTGTAGTGTCTGGGCTTTCATTGGTTCTCTGTAGAGTCTGGGCTGTCATTGGTTCTCTGTAGTGTCTGGGCTGTCATTGGTTCTCTGTAGTATCTGGGCTGTCATTGGTTCTCTGTAGTATCTGGGCTGTCATTGGTTCTCTGTAGTGTCTGTGCTGTCATTGGTTCTCTGTAGTGTCTGGGCTGTCTTTAGTTCTCTGTAGTGTCTGGGCTGTCATTGGTTCTCTGTAGTATCTGGGCTGTCATTGGTTCTCTGTAGTATCTGGGCTGTCATTGGTTCTCTGTAGTGTCTGGGCTGTCATTGGCTCTCTGTAGAGTCTGGGCTGTCATTGGTTCTCTGTAGTGTCTGGGCTGTCATTGGTTCTCTGTAGTGTCTGGGCTGTCATTGGTTCTCTGTAGTGTCTGGGCTGTCCTTGGTTCTCTGCAGTGTCTGGGCTGTCATTGGTTCTCTGTAGTGTCTGGGCTGTCATTGGTTCTCTGTAATGTCTGGGCTGTCATTGGTTCTCTGTAGTGTCTGGGCTGTCATTGGCTCTCTGTAGTGTCTGGGCTGTCATTGGCTCTCTGTAGTGTCTGGGCTGTCATTGGCTCTCTGTAGTGTCTGGACTGTCTTTGGTTCTCTGTAGTGTCTGGGCTGTCTTTGGTTCTCTGTAGGGTCTGGGCTGTCATTGGTTCTCTATAGTGTCTGGGCTGTCTTTGGTTCTCTGTTGTGTCAAGGCTGTCTCATTTGTTCTCTGTAGTGCCAAGGCTGTGTTATTGGTTTTGGTTCTCCGATGTATCTGTGCTGTCCTTGGTTCTCTGTAGTGTCATGGCAGTTGTTTCCCTCCCAGCCTCCTCAGTTTTACAAACCATCTGCTGCCACTTTCCCAACACCTGTGGTTGCAACAGATTTCAGAACAGAACCACAGGAGCTCCAAGCAGCCTGTCACTACTGACACTTGGGGGTTGCTGCTGTACGGCAGTGTTCCTCAGACTTGCTCCTGGAGAGCCACAGGGTCTGCTGGCTTTTGCTGTTACTCGGCACTTGAGTATTGCAGCAATTAATCAGTTAAAGCAGTTGATTACAGTTAACACAGGTCACCTGATCTCTTAGGTCTGAATCGGTTGCTAATCTTAAGGCGTCAACAAAAACCAGCAGACTCTGTGGCTCTCCAGGACCAGGATTGAGGATGACTGCATTGAGCTATACTGTAATACTAATATCATAATTTTCTTTTTAATCAAATGCTGATAAGAAATTCTGATTTAACAGACCCAGGGTACCTACATATGTATCACACCACCCTTGAATGAAACCAATCATTTGTCCTCTCCATAACAACATGTTTTTATTGATCTGATGTCTTCACTACTGTAGTTCTGCAATAATGAAGCCATGGGCACAAACATATTACCAAGCACCCTGGAGGAGTATGCTACTGTACTTCTTACCTCAGAAAAAACTCAAGAGTACCTGCTATGCTAAAACCCCTCCCCCAACAGAATAAAATATAAATGAAAGAAAATGGTTTGGCAAACATGAAGGAAAGTGTGTACCCCTCCCCCGTTTTCCAGGAAGTGAACGATTTAAGCTGCAGTAATTAGACAAGCTGACAGCCAGCGACCAGATTTCGCAAACCTCAGGTGTGCTAAATGAGGCACACAGGGACCTTGTTCAAGCCGCTCCTGTGACTCACCGGAAAACAATCCACAGTTTTAAAAATTAATTATTTAAGCCATGCTGTTTTTCTGACCTCCTTATTGGAAGGACACATGTATAGCTTCGATTGTGGTTAAATGTATTGGGCCAATAGAAATGAAGGCAGTAGCTTAACCTCTTCTTGTTATGACTGTCAGAATGAAGAGATCTCATGCTGGACTGGCTGTGCTTCAGTCACATGTCCTGGGGATAGCCCTGTGACTTCAGGACCTATCTGGAGAGCGAAGTAATTTTGTTAACTCATTAGAATAGAATGCAGGTTTCATTTTAAGTTTAACAGCAGTAGAATCTAGCCTGAAGATAAGGCGGCATCTAAACTTCAGCCACCGTATAAAACAGTCTCTAGGATTCAATTACATTTCTAAAAAGGTTGAAATACTTTGAATCCTTGTGAATTCATTGGAAACATGAAAATTGCAGACCAGGTATATAATTAAGGTATTTTACAGCACAAGAACAAAATCTGAAATATAATATAGTGTATAGTATCAGGTTTTGATAAAACGGGGGTTAGATTAGACCTATTCTCCAACAGAATCAGGAACTAAAATGGTTTTATTTTAAAGTTTAAATAGGAAATTGAAAACGTTCCAGAGGGAATAGGAAAATAGAAAAAAAAAACATTTTAGGTAACGTGAGAAACTCTAGGACAATGATTCCCTGACCCTTTAAATGGAGACCAAGCTGACCTCTTGGGAAACGGGGGGATACAGAGAATAGCACGTTTAGCCTAAGCACAAGCAGACAGGTGACACATTCCAGCTCTTTTAAGGCACTGGGGTCAAGCCAGGTCCTGCCGTGCTGAGATCAAAGTGCCATTCACAAGAGTGATGCACATGACAGTTATGTAAATGCGGTTCAACTCGGGATCTGATGCAAATGCTGAACACAGTAGCTGTCCTTGTGGTTTAAGAGGCCACCAGGAGTACATTATTCACCATCCTCCATGCAGGGGGAGGATGGATCTCATCCCTCACGAAAACGGAACAGCAGTCCCAGAGCACAGGAAAGTGCTGTATCAGAGTCTAACTAAATATATGCTGTCATCAATTAGTTATCAGTCTTGGGCACGGAGGTTATCTTCGGGTTAGCCGCATTTAGGAACTGGATGAATCAGGTCCCATAACGGCTAACTCTAATTCGTTTTATAAAATAATTGCATCACTAGTGAGGGAGCGAAGATTTAGGAAGGCAAGTCTGATGTGAAGTTTAATTATGGCTGGAGGGCTTATCATCTGCTACCTCTTCTGTTAATATTAATTAGATATTCACTATGAATACCCCTTCCAAAATTCACTGAATGGAGGTGGGGGTTTGGAGGAGGAGTCGGTGGATTTTTCAGCTGACTGAATTCCATAGAGGTTTTGGACATCTGTTTCCTGTTTTTTCATGTGTAGAATCAAAACACAATTTAGATCACATTTGTTACGGTAAATATCAGTTGAAGTCAACACTGCATAAAGAATATAGTTCATTTTGCAAAAATAGACAAAAGGGGATTATAGCAATTGAGGTGTGTAGCCTCTGGAATTCTTACTGACCAGGTGGTGCTGCAGCAGTACCACAGTACACAGCTAAACTTCTGCATCCCAAAAAAATTATCCAGAATACATGTGATAATGACTAAGTGCTGATAGATCAACAGGGTTGTTTAATTAGTTTATGCCTGCAGAATTGGAGAATATCAGGTACAGAAAGCCAAGGACAGGTCATGCTAAATTGACCTCATAATCAACATCAAGCTTCATAAACAGGATCTACCAAAACCAGCAGTCACAACTGGAAGCAATCTGGTGTTAAGAAATCTCTCTTATTCAAGCTGCATAAGACTGCAGAGAAGAGCGACAAGGAAAAAGTGGAAAAGGCGCGTTCGGATGTAAATACGTGAAGATTTTTGCAGTGCACGGCAGGTTCTTCAGTCCCTAAGGGTGACCTCTTCTGTCCGCCCTTCATCATCATTCTCTCTCCATCGCGCTTCTCCATCTAGCGTGAAAATTCTATTAAGATTGTGAAGCTGGCGAGCATTACCATGGCAACTAGGAAAAGCACAGTTTATAACAACCTTGGAACAACTGCCCTTCCCTCCTGGTTGTATCCCTCTCTCACTCTTACTCTCACTCTTGCTTGCTCTACAGCACCACCCATTCAATCCTGTAACCATGGGAGAATGGACACGGGCCAGCACGGGCTCAACCAAAGGTTAATTAAGGACATAAAAACATACATAACAGAACATACTCATTCTGAGTTATATTATTATAATAATATACCTCAAAAACACCACACCTTCTGCATCTTACCATAGCTACCATTTGCAAGCTGAGACTAAAGATATACAACAGAAATGTTTGGTACATTTTAACAGAGGAACTAAAAGCTGAACGTGTTTTCTATAAATATGTACTGCCAACATCAAAGAGCTGTTCTCACTGTTAGCCACTAGCTTAATTTTAACTACCCTAGTTTGCACTAGAAGGTGTTGTGCACCAACATGAAGTAATTGTGTGAGCAGTGAATTGTTTTGGGTCAAAAGACCAGAGTAACTGCAAACAGCATCGAAGAGGTGAAGATGCCTCTGGCCCAAGAAACTAGGACTAACCAAGGGGGAGGGGAAAGGGGCTTGTACGTAGGTGGCGCCTTTTCCAGGTGGATTTCTACATGAGGAGCCCTGCTCAGCCAATGGGCTGCAGAGGGAAAATAAGCGGCGTGCACTTTGGAGGTTACCGCAGCAACCGCTCAGGCTTACAGACCGGATTCGGAATTTCAGATCATGAGGGGGAAAAAATATTGGATATGACACTTGTGCTGACTAATACTACGCTCTGTTTTGTGGCAGAGATGGCTGCTCTTTTTTTTTATTGAGGGAAGATTTTGGGGACTGGAACAGTGGGGCCTGAGTGGAATGTCCAGCAGAGGTGCTGGTTCTTGGCACAGCGATGTATCCAGCAGTCTGGATCGAATTCGGACTGCACCAGCATCTACTGTGGTGGGGAATCCCAGAGGGTGACATTAGCATTAGCATTAGCATAGCCCTGGTAGGAAGCATATTGGCCAGTAGGATCACCATGCACCTCACCGTGCAACAGCGCCTCCTGCAGTTCACTGGGCACCTGCAGTCTGGCTGCACCGACTGCGCTTTCCTCCAGAGCAGAAGCGAGCTCGGGGCGCTGCACAGTGAAAAGAGGCAGAGGGGATGAAGAATGCACAGGCTAGCGTGCGGCATCCCAAATGGACAGGGTACATGGAGTACAGTTATGGAAAAGAGACGCAAGTAATAAAAAGTTGCTCACTGATTACAATGATAACAGCTAAAACTGCGAGGTGTTAGGATGACATTGCCATATAAACCAATGACATTGCTGAAAATTCTATTTTTTCATACTAAAATAGACCATTTCCATTCGCATGGAAGACAGTCATTCACTTTTCTTATTACCAGGTGCCCCCCGCATCCCCGCCCACCCCTCAAACTTGTCAACTTGACCTTGTTATAAAGATACAGATAACAAGGACAATACCCCAATAATAGTTGGAGATTCGGATTGACACAATCTGTATATAAAGGACACCTTCTGTACACTCACTCGGCATGAACAGCCAAACATACAGGCAATCAACATGCACCCAGGCTCTTTCACACAGTGAAGCAAACTAACACACACTTCAGATATGCCATAGTTCAAATACCAGAATCTGACATGAAAATCCACTGGGTAGAGTTGCCTTCTTTCTCCCTCGCTTCTAATAATGGTCAGATCAGCTGTCTTGGGAGCGTGTGATTATTTTGCTCTTAAAGGAGAACCTCAGCGATGTTTTTCATTTTCTCTGTCCTTCATTCTTGTTGTAGTACAAATGCAATTGGTACGTTGTTATTTTGACAGGTAAAAAAATACTCAAGCTAAAACAAACAAAAATAAAAAAATTTCTGCAACTTCCTGTTCATCTTATTTAAACCACAATCTCCGTCAATGCACTTGTTTTTTTTTTTTCTTGGCAACAAGACATGAAAAACACACATTGGAGTCTGGGATAATGAGGCAGTAGAGAAAAGAATGTAATTGGTCACCTTCCCCAATGTACAATTTAGCAAATTATTAAAATTTTCAATGTGATGTAAAGAGCTTAATAAGGCCTGTTCCCACATGCCATGCGACTCCACTTGCAACTGACAAAACACTAATTTCTAAGAAATATAATGCAAATGGTGCTATCCATGAACTTCTGCATCTCATTACATTACTGTCAAGTCAATTCAAGTTTCAGTTCAATGCAGTCTATTGTGTATAGTGCTTTTAACCGGGAACTGCCACAAAAACGCTCTACAGAGGAGCAGAAGGAAAATTGGGCAGAAACCAGGACTGAACCACCAAAAAAGCAAACCTTTAGCAGATGCAATGAGGGAGAAACATAAGTGCATCTCCCTCGTGATTCACTCTCCAAAATGATGTCATTTCTGAGATGCTTTTCCCCCTTTTTTCTCCCAATTTGGAATGCCCAACCATCCAATGCTACAATGCTCATTGCAATCTTTGCTGTTGATTTGGGAGGGCCAAAGACAAGCATGAGCTTTCCTTTGAAGCATGTGATGCGATTCTATTACTTTGCAAGTTTTTGCATTTTATCTATACTACCATTGCACTGACATTCAGCTACATGGAAGTATTTTATACAGCACCATTTTAAATATTTAAAATATTTAATTTTTAAAATGTTATTCTTCACACATGTACATATATTTCCCTCTCCCACATACAGTCCCACTCCCACATACATTTTTGTATGTACATGTATATTATTTTTTTACACTGAGTGTTGATTGTTTAATTTCTTATTGTGAGAATGGTAAGTCACTGTAATGGCCCATTTCTTCTCGGGTGTCAATAAAGCTATCGGTAACTGAATCTGTACTGCCATTTCTATCCACACCGTGGTTGACGAGTCTGACTCGTGCAGACGTGCAGCCCAACTGGTGAACCCGCAAGCACCCTATCGACCAGCAGGAGGCGCTGGTGGGTGATGAGATGCTGTCGTTCTGTCACTCTGGCCCACTGAAATACCACCATCCCTTGCCGACGCCAGACCCAACTGTAGGGGCTGCGGGCCACACTTAATCCTTGTGTTAAAGGCTGCTTTAAAATTGCATTAAGCGATTCTTTTTTTGTGATGAATTGATGGCCGAAAGTTGGGTAAAACCTAAAATCTATTTGTTTTTTGGATGAAGTTGTCCTTCCAGGATATTTGTTTGATGCTTGTCTGTTTGACTTTAATGTCTGAAAACTCAACTGAGGACTGAAAATATCTGCAATGACTATAAGCCTGGCCCTTCCACTTACTGCCACTCCAATTTGATGTATGTGATGTCATCATCGCATCTCTGGTAATACAGAGCGCCCTGTTTTATGGAATCAAATACAAATGAAAAAGCAAAGGAGACATCACAGGAAGCTGTGCCTGAATCAGCTTTGGTATTTTAACAAACACCTTCAAGAAAAAATCCATTAAAAAAGATGACCGACTTAATACTCAGATACAAAAACTACTTCAGAGTAGGGTTACATCCAAACATGGATTCGTGGGTGTGCATGCATACATTTAAAATTCATGTGAGAACTGCGTTTGTACCTGTGTCAGCGTTTTGGGTTTTCAAAATATGTCTTCGAATGATTGAATGCTCAGATCATAAAAATACCACAGCACTGTGCGTCAGTGTGAATTTGCACCAACAAATGACCAATCCAATCACACAAAAAAATAATAATTTGGATGAAAATACCACCTGCATTTTCCAAATATTAGCATATGAATTAGACCACTTAATCATAAAAAGTACAGTTGGATTGATGGCTTCTTTACCTCAGCAGAAAAAACCCCTCATTTTGTTGTTTCAGCTCAGTACATAATTATGGATGGAACAGCCGTAGTCGAGGTGGAGATTGCAAATAATGCACCTAAGCACACTGGAATCATTTGTTAAATGATAGTATTGTTTTATTAGCAAAAACTATGATCAGGCCTACACAAATATTCTCTCGTTCCTGCTCCTCTGTGCTGGATTTTTTGCACCAGCAATATAGGGCCCCAATGGTTTTTACTACAGGCTGCTGTCACAACGGTAATGGCAAGGTTGAATTTTGCTGCAGCTATTTTGTTTTAAGAAGACATTGACTGTGCTTACTCATGACACACCTGGGTTTAGCATGATTGAGGAAGAGAGGAAGAAAGTGATACAGGTCTAATTATGGCTTTATTGATGTGCGTACGCGGTACAGAATACACAAAATCAAAATGACAAATAAACACCACTGTAATTTGCATAGCAGTGCAACTTCTATGTTTATGTGCGTTGTCTGCCCTAATTTCAGTTCATTTTCTGAGGGAAACCTAGGATTTAAAAAAAGAAATATCCGCCAGTACAAAAATACATCTTCAAATAGATCCATCGTTATAAAACAGAACTAGGGAAACACAAACGCAACGACAAAACACACATGCACAATAATAATGCTGACTAGGGACACCTTGGATGTGCTTTACGTGAATGCTCAAGCCCTTTCCGAGAGAAGACAGTGTCGCCGGTACAGTGGTAGAGCTGACTGAACAGACCCGCTCGCTATACGCCCTCTTGCCTGTACATTTACGGCTTTCCTTCCAAGCGTGGACTGTGACGGCGACAGAAGGCTGTAACGATCCTTACCTGTGAGAAATGGAGAACCGTCTTTCCTCTGAAACCCGTCGCTCAAAACGTTAGTTCTGAAATGTAAACCTTTTTTTTTTTTTTTTTCTTTCTTTATGATTTTATCTTCTTATTGCGTTTTAGCTACTGCAGGCAGGGTAGTTCTTTCCGTCCGCCAGCAAACTCAAGGCACTATTCCGCTTGTGAATGAAAGCTTTCCGTTTGTAAATTTCGACGAGTGCAGAAAACCTAATCATTGGTATATAAAACTTTATTTTACTATTTGTTTCCTCTTCTATGCTTAAATTGCGTACTGTAACATTCTTTAAATACAACGCGAAAACGAGCTGGCTTCGTTTTCTAGGAAAGCTATTTGTTGTGTGAGCAATGGTTTAAATAAATAGAACAACCCGGGGCAAGCAGAGAGAGGGGAGGACTTCAGACAGCTGTTAAAGGTTTTATTTATATTTTTCTTGACCCAATAACTTAAAATAAGGGAGAGTGTTTGGTGATTTTGTTCTCCTTCCCCGAATCCTTAAATGTTTGTAGGGTATGAAACAATCCGCTGCACCCTGTTCTCTTCGTTTGGTCTTTGTGATCAGGGCGGTCTTAATCTTCTTATGCGTTATATTAAATTTCCGTATGGATCGACGAATATTCTTCTTTTTTCTTTGTTGTATTTTTGTGAAATGCGTTGCAACCAGAAAAAAAATGCTTCCAGACTTATGCGGATTGCAGCCCCCCGTCTCCCTCCAGCTGCCCCGGTTTGTTACAATGTAACAATGTATGAATGCTACAGTGTAGCCATATATATTCATTGTGACATCATAGTCACTCAGAGGGTAGCATGGGAAATGTAGTCATATTGTGTCTTCTGCTAAACAAAGGGTTTTCGTTTTTGTATTAAATGGTGCTACTAAACTGAATTGAACATGAAATGAGAACATGTTTGTGAGAGCTGTATATGTAAAGCAATCAAGCCGTAAGCATCTGTCAAAATGAATGTAAAAATATGTGTTTTTACTGATGAAAGCACAACAAATTCGACTTCAGCCTTATCTAGAAATCAAGTGGTGTTCCGAAGAGACAGAATGGAGTATTGTACAAAGCATTGGTTTATCGTGTCCAATTTATATGTGTATTTCAAATAGGCCAATGGCCTGAAATATATAGTGGGTAATAAATAATTAATCAAATAAAGGATGCCCGTAGAAGGAGGAAATGACCTTCCGCCTGTGTTCTAGTCACGCAGGCTTCTGTCAAATTTGGAACATATTTATAACAGGTCAAGCATCTACTGACCGCAGTGTTAACGCAAACCAGTGCAGACTTGCCGGTATTGCGCAATAGATAATGGCAATTGCATTACAGTGCAACAGGGTGCATCATGAATAACAGAAAATACACACTATTTAATAATGAACAGCAAAATTACAAAGGTTCACAGATTACCCTCTGGAGGTAATGAATGATTTGGTACCAGTAAAACACAGCTAATGGCTGATAAACGTTTATAATGAAAATATTGGTGAAATTGCTGAAACAAACTTATTAAATAGGACTTGGTATACCATTCCAGTCAGTTCGGCGGCTATGTTTAATCAGATTCATCTGAGGACTTCCAAAATCTGTCGTAAAGCCTATACATTGACATTTACGCTAGACACAGATTATAGAAGCAGACGCATTTTTTCATGAGCTCAGAAGCAGCCAAAACACACGGGCTACGGGGATACGTTTCTCGAACACTACATTTCCCAGAAGTCTGTTAAGAATCACATGACGAGTACAGCAGCGAAACCCTTTTCATATGTGTTGCATTTAGTTGGTTGAAGCATGTCCCCCCGGCCCCGAGACAGCAAATGTGCCCTTTCGGCTAAAGCGATTTTTTGTACTTACCACAGGTGCCCTTGATTTTCAGCATATACCCCCCTAAAAAAGTCTGCACTGCTGTGGTCTTCACTTCTGAGGTCTGAGAGGTCTTATGATGTGATTTAGCTACCATGGAAATCCGGGGTAATTTCCAAACCTTATCTTCAAAAAAAAAAAAGATCTGCATTATGAATCTTTTTCCATGAACCTTACAATAATTAATAAAACAAACCCAAGTAGAATACATTTTTAAAAAATGACATTTTAATAGGTTTTCATTAGGCCTATGAAACAGGTATTTAAATAATAATAATTTAAAAAAATAAATAAATTTAAATAATAATAATAATAATAATAATAATTCAACTTTTTATTTCAGAATCATCTAAAAAGAGGTCCAGGGCAGGCAAAAAGAAAAAGAAAACAATAAATGACAGACAGGTTACAATAAATTACAAAGGCTTCATTCATGACCCATCTAAAAACTTTACATACTATAAAGCAGTGGTTCTCAACTCGGGCCAGAAAGGGCCGGTGTGGGTGCAGGCTTTTGTTCCAACCAAGCAGTTACATACCTGATTCTACTAATCAACCTTTGGAGTCTTTACTAAGGACCTTGATTAGTAGAATCAGGTATGTAACTGCTTGGTTGGAACAAAAGCCTGCACCCACACTGGCCCTTTCTGGCCCGAGTTGAGAACCACTGCTATAAAGGCTCCTACACCAGCACCGGCACATATGTGACTGGAATTGGTCACAGCTCTTCACAGGACTGATTAGTACCTCAGTTATGCTATTCTTTGACTCAACCAGTCGGCACAAATGAATACATGAGATTTATCATAACTGCTTGATGGTTAGGTACTCCTGTATGTACAAACATCAGGCTAGCACTGTGGAATCTCGGCCCAAGAAGTAAGAACCGCATTGCATCATTGTAAGCCACTTTATCACTCCGCATACAGCCTTTTGTGTAGATACACCACAGATGAGCAGTATACAGAAAGCATACAGAAAGCTCTAAACAATGAAATTTACATATCAACATGTTAGCCTGTGCATATAATTTGCGACATTGTCTGTAGTTATTATCCATCACCTGTTAAATTGGCTGTGAAACAACAGCCAAAGTATTTAATCTCATTACATACCTTCAGTGCCTTATCGCTCAAGTGAAATTCAGGAAATACTGCAGCCAGTTTTACACCCATTCTGCTGCAACGACAAATCAACCATGTACACATTAAACAGAAAAGGGGGTAAAGTCCCACCCTGCCAGACCCCACTGCAGACACAGGAAGGAGCTAAAACAGCACTGTCCCCTTTAACCTGCACGGTCTGATGAGCAACGCATATCTGCATGAGCCTGACTCGTCCACCGTGGTGTGGAGAGACACCTGACATTCTTAACATATACTTGGGCACACCTCTATGGGCACATTTTATGGAATAATTTCTCATGATTAATTCCATCAAATTAATCGTAGAGGCATCAATAAAATAAATAAACGTGGTAGGATTTTGGCTTCTATATTTAGCTACTATTTCCTTCAGGGCAAAATGCACAAATCAATGCCATGTTTTCTTTTAAAACCAAACTGATTGTCAGTGGTAAGAATGTACAATTCGAGCCTGTCCAACAAGATTCTCTCCAATACTTTAGAAAGAATGCTGGCTAGGGCAATTGGTCCATAATTTTCGAGGCTGTTTACTTTACCAGCCTCACCTTTAAGGACAGGCACAAGCAGTACTGATATAATCGAATGTGGTAGGATGCCATGAACTAGAAAACCAGCAATACAAAAAGCAAGAAGTGGAAGAATTTTTTGACCAGCATGTTTTAGGTGTTCTGCAGTAATAAGATCCATTCCACCCATCAAGATATTCATCCTCATTTTGATTTAACTCAAAAGGAGTATAGAGTATACATTAACAATTGTGAATTTCTTGTCATTATAATTAATCTCTATTCCAATATCCCAGTCAACATCCAATCATACCATTTGCCCCAGTGGATCCTATTTGCTGTTCCAAAATATTGCCACTCCAGCCAGTATCCTGCTTGGTGTGTCTTTGCACTTAGATCAGTAGTGGACTCCACAACTGCATGAAAGTGTGTTCAGCCTTTCCAGATCTTGTTTAGCTAACCAAGTCTTGAAGGCCAAGTCTTTCAACCACCAAATGACTGGATTCATCTTTTTCACTGCGCCCAACACGTAGTCCATGTGCGTTATACGACAACCTGGATCATCCATTTTGTTTTTCATGACACAACCTGGATCATCCATTTTGTTTTTCATGACACAACCTGGATCATCTTCTTTCTTTTTTTTTCAAGTAAACTACTGACTGTTGTCATTTGCAACGGCAGCTGTAAGGTTCGCATGTGAGATTAGTAGCAGTAGTAGTAATAGTAGTAGCAGCAGTACGTAATAGTAGTAATAATAGTAGTAGGGTGGTAATACTACTGGTGGTGGTGGTGATAGTAGTAGTAAGCTGGCAGACCAATAGATGTAGTTTACTGACAGATTAAACTACTTCTGAAGGGTTTCTCCTTTATAAAATGTAAAATACCCATAACACCATATTTTACATATTTTATTTTACACATTTATAGCTTCAGGAAGGACAAATTCCTGAAATCATCACCCCTGTGCTTAAACTAAACCAGCACAAATATCTAGCATGGCAGCACCCTGCTGAGTCAGCACTGTGCAGAAATAAGTTCCAGAAGAGACTGAAATCTGGGTTATGTTCATCCTGGTCTGGTCTGCAGGGCATTTGTGCTATATTGAGCTGACTGAACAGGAGAAGCTGTGCAGATGACTAAAACACCAGCACATCTGCACAGACACCACAGACCCAGCACAGACCTACACTGTGTTTTGTCAAGTTGCCCATTGGATACATTTACTTTTATCCATTTAGCAGACACTTTTATCCAAATGAATGTATATCTTATCCATCAAGACATCTCCTCACATTGATGACTAGGTAGAACCAATCAGATTATTTTACACAATAAGGACAAACACAATTTAATGCAAGTCAGTGCTTTGGTTGTATCTGATACACTTGGTCCTTAGGGTCAGAAAAGTAAATAAGAGCTAATGCAGACTTAGCAGTCGCACCACCTACCCAGCTGAGAGAAGCAAGCAGATTGTCAGCATTTTCCCAACAGTCCCCTATTCCCACTCGACTAAAGCAGACTATGTACAGCCCAAGCATGAAGAACAGCACAACTTAGTCAGGTATGCAAACTGCTCCAGGTGTATCTGCAATCTGTACAGTGCTTTAGCCTACCTGTTCTACCTGTCAAATGATATGTGGCAGCCACATTTATCCCCCAGTGAAAGGTGCCAGAAATCAAAAGTAACCAGTATGTCTATTCAAATGAGTGAATGAATAAAGTTCAGTGTTGCAGTATTTCTCTTCCCAGTGAAACAAAGCTAAAGTGGCAACTGCCCTGATCTGGTCATTTATCCTTAAATTCTAAATCTTCAAAGACAGTACTATCTTCTATTAGACTGTACCCCACAGAAAGACAAACCACAGATTGACAACTCGAGCAGGATATATGTTTTCTTTTCTTCATTTATTCCAGGATTGCTTTCTGCGTCACTGGATTTTTGCACACACGTTGCCACTGAGAGTTGCTATTGCTCTCACACACATTGCCATTGCTTGCGTTGTGGTAGATTGTGAAAGCAAAATGCTCGCAGAGTCTCAGGTGAATTGATATGCATTGCTCAGGGTCATCTCCTGTCAGAACAAATGTGAAAGCAGCGATTACCACAGGGGCAGGGGCTAGCCAAGCAGCAATCCCCACACAATAAGCACAGCAATAACACGGCACAACACCCGATCAATTTTAACTTCTGATGTTTTATTAACAGAGATGGGCCTCCAACAAATATTACCTCACTGAAAATCAGTTCCCTTCTCATTTTGGCTTGTCATTCATTTCATCAGCTGACATTTATGAGACACAATAAGCCGCTGGAACCTCAGTTAAAATGAAACAATGTAATAAATACAGCATTTATACATAAACCTCCCCACTGTCAACTAATAACATACTGCAAACATTTTTTTTTCTTTACAATAGAATCGTCTGTCAAAAAAGAATGCATTTTCATAAAAATGTGTTTGGGCGTTTCCTTAACGCATTGCATCTTTAATATTGAATTAGCTGTGAAATACACAACATATATTCTTGGAAAAAAAAAAAAACATTATGTGTTTTATATCCAACTGTTAATTGCTGTTTAAAATACATAATAGAAATGTATGCCAGCAATGTGGAACTGTGCAGAGCTAGTGAAAATGACATTTACACATTAAATGAAATCAGTAGGGTCATCTAAAAAGCTACTTAATCTAACCTTCCCTTTTAATTTCTGGCTTAACAAAGTTTCTAAATGTCTCAGAGATATTCATACATTAAAAATATAATTGCATACAGGGACCAAATTCTTCACTATCTATATAATCTCAGCACTAAATTTTAGTGGGAAGATGTCTGGCATTAAAGTCTGGGCCTGGTGGTAATGAAGGAGGTGGCCAGGGGAGGCTGAACCTTGCATGCTATTCAATTATATAATAACTATACTGCCACGGTCTGTCTCCCCATTGATCATCAGCGCTTCTGAGCTAAAGCTGTAATCCAGCAACAGCGACAGTGGGCCCAGACTCTGGCATGACAAAAGCAGAAATCAAACACTTATCGTTATATAAATGTCCACCATTCTTCACGCAGAACACCCAGCAGGAAATTATGCAGCTTAAAGGAAAGACACGCCCATGATTCACACGCTTCCGACACAACAAACTGCAAAGTACTAATTAAAACATTGATCCATAAGCCCTTACAGGACATACATAAGTGAGAACAATAACACTTTGTGATACCTCCTTATGATATCGCAGCCACCAGTAACAATCTTTTCAACCAATGAGTGAGAGCCAGGGTGTGATGAGCAAGCTGACTTATGTGAGGAAAGACGGGTGAGCAGACATTTAAACACCTCTTTTTTACACCTGCTCCTGAACCTAAACAACATATTTTTTGCCATTCCTAATTCTTGTGTCCCCATGGCCAAAACCTATTTTGGGTCAAAGGAGAACCTAGAGGACACAGAATTAGTAAACGAGCATGCAAAAATGAAAATAACTCAATAATTGCTTTTTTCAAGAAGTCCTTTCACACAATTAATTTAAAGGGAAAAGCTACAAGTATATCTTGTACACAATGTTTACAATGTCACACCCCCTTAATCCTTTGAAGTCGTGTCTTCATTGGCACGATTCTGTAGGACATTTACACAGTACACTGGCAACCAGTCTGTATTGCTTCATTCACTCTACTCAAGCCACCACAAAAGAGGAGAAACCAGTTCTGTCACTGTGACAGTGGGCGCTAAATATATGGGACCATGCCTCAGATTTTCTTTCTCCCCCAGAATACTATACTTTGAGCAGCTTTGGAGGATGCATGTCAGCCAGCACATTCAGCATTTTTCTACATGAAGATGTAGAACGCATGGAGATTATGACATCTTCTCCAGGCCTTATTTGCTAATATTTAATGGACCCTTGATCAGCATGGATAATTTATATGGATGATTAAAATGGCTATTTAATCAACAACTTCCCTGTGGAACACCAGGCCTTGCAGCAGACCACACCTTACACCGAATACATCTTTAACGTGTGATTGTCCAATGTGATGTACACACTGTGCAACTGGAATCAGAAGTGTTTACTGGAGGTTCACAGTCCCATGATCCATTAAGGGAGGGATAATTACTAGAGACAGAACAGCATTTGAAAATGTCAAACAAACCTAGAGCAGAAAGGGCTAAAGCAGTTCCACTCCCTGGTGTTTACAGTTACTTTACTACAGAGGACTGACTGCACAACTCCTTCATTTAACCAGCCTCATGAACAAAATCAACTAGATGCCTATATAATGTGACAAAACACTTGCAGATGCCCAAGAATTTCCAATGGTACATGTGTCTTAACAAAATGTCCAATCATATGAAAGTAGAATATTTTTAACTGAAGACAGACGTTTCCTTTAAAATTTGCAGAAATGTGCAAGAACTTTAACAGTGTCAAAAGGCTCAGAGTATTTAAAAATAAGTACTCGAACCGGGTCCGATCACTGCACCGTAAAGACGTTCAGCTTGCTGGTGTTCTTCAGCGTCTGGCGCCGGTTGCAGAACCAGACGCGGACCACCTCGCGGTCGTAGCTGAGCTCCTTGGCGATCTCGGTGATCTCCTGACCCGTGGGCAGGGCGTTCTTCTCGAAGCAGGCGTTGAGTGCCTCGATGGCCTGCGGGGTGAAGCTGGTGCGCCTCTTGCGCTTTTTGGACGGCTCCCCGCCCACGAACTCCATCAGGTTCTGCTGTCCCTTCTGGTTCCACAGCTCCGCCTCCACCAGCCACCTCTCCAGGACCGGCTTCAGCTTCTGCGCGCTCTTGGGCGTGATGTCCAGCTTCTCGAACCTGCGGCAGGCTCCCCCGGAGGAGCAGAGGGACAGTGAGACCTGCTGCCCTCTGATCAAACCATGCAAACCTGTTCATTACCTTTATCCTCACTGTAATAAGTGGGCATTACGAGTATTTTAGTCTGGATGAGAGGAAAACATATGTTACATCCTACTGGTGCTTGCTCCATCTCTGTCTCTGAACTGTCCAATCAGTGTGTCTGTGTCATTCTATCAAGAAGGCCTGTTGTTTTTACCATCACTCTCACCAACTGATTCTGGATTCATGCTGTGTATATGTGTGATTATTTAAGTTGTAATCTGATGAAAGCCGGTGTTGTGCAACATCATATTTTTAATAATAAATTCATCTTATGTTCTAACGAGCGGGTGTAGCACCGTTCATTTAAACTACATACGTTTATTCAGACTGCACCAGAGCCTATTGGCCAGGAGTCCCAGCACCACTCAGCTGGTGGACTATAGAGTGAATGGAAGAGGATACATGTGTTTGCCCTGTTAATGTTGTTAGCGTTTGCCCATCTGAACTGACAGAGGACAATTTAGCCAAATTTAGCCAAAATTTCATATGTATGTATTTCAAATTTCATATTAAATACATATCTACACAATTCCAAGAACTCTTATTCAATTGATCACAAATATTACAAATTTACTGTTCAAAAACTGTGCCGGTATTTCATTCTCAAAAAATTAAATCATTATATGGAAATGTAGTCATTACATTAGAATCACAATTGTCAAAAATAATTACTATAAACTTGGCCTCGAATTTGATTAACTTAAAACTGTAGTGTCTCCTCCAGACAGACAGGGGGACCTCACCTGCAGATGGCAGACTGGCTGTAAGCGGGACCCTGTGTGGCAGTGAGCGCCTGGCCTACTTGTGTCTGTGTCAGTCCCAGGGAAAGCCTGCGGATCTTGAATCCCTTGGCAAATTCTCGTATTTCCTCTAGGTTAATACCATCCTCTTCAGTGGCTGCATGGTGGGGTTCTCAGGAACAATGGAACACACTCATGTTAGCACGTGTCATGTTGTATTCTCTAACTCATGTTGTTTATTTATAATAAACACAAGATACATGTGCCCTAATGAAAAGGATAAGCGCTCAACGAAGAATGCCCCAATCCCATTGCCGAAAGAAAGTCTAACATGCTTATATATATTTATACTATGGGACTATACAGTACGAATGTATTGCATGGCCCATAGCGGCCCCCAAACAGCGTTGCCAACTTCAACACTGTTGCTGAAATGTTCAACAGCCACAAGAAAATGAATTCACATCAAAAAACAAGAAAAGAAAGAAATGAAAGAAAATGTGTTTGTCTCTCCACTGTCTTGAGATATTACTTTCCATCACTATCCATATCAATGTAAATATTATTAAACAGTTGTATGCTGTACAGTATGTATACATACTGCAGTATAGTGGCACTTTTTCAGACATTCAGCTACCAAGAGAAACCATGGGGCAAACATGACAGCATTTACAATTATCTCAATAGTATGGAGTCATCTCTCAACATTACACATCTAATAGCCAATCATTTCATTTTGATTTGATTTATTTATAAGCCCATGCTATGTCCTGCCAACATTGTCTAAGTGGAGAAACAAGCATCTGGCAGTCATCAAGGTTTTAGGAGGATGCATGTGTTCACTGTCCTGCTGCTTCCAACCATAGGCTTGTCTCATCAACTGGACAAGCCTATGGTTGGGATTGGGTTGGAAAAATGAGGAAAAAGAGAAACAAACTACAGCAGTAACATGGAATACCAATCAACACACGTGTGGAGGAATGGAACAGCCCACATACTGCTGACAAGCTGGCCCACAGTGGGAGAGTCCACCAGGTTGAGAGAGACAGGGGAGGACAGGCACGAGACCGTCTTCACAGCAGAGGGCTGAGGGGCAATGACCACGGCGGACTGGGTCACCGCCACCCCCGGACCCTGCAGGGAAAGACATGGCAAACTATGTCTGCATGGTAAGATACTTAGATACTAGATACTAGAAATCAAAAGTCAGACTTAGCTGTACACACACAAATAGAGAAGAGGAATCGGGTGACATTCATTATGGGGACAGTCATACACACATACAAAAAAATAGCATCTGGGAACATGCAATATGAGGACAGTAATACACACAAATGGAAAACAATATCAGGGGATGTGCAATACAGGGACAGTAACACATACACAAACAGAAAAGCAAACTGGGGACCTGTATTACAGAGACAGTGGAGCAGACGCAGAAGCACAATCAGGCTCTCACTCAGGTGCAGACCTTGAGGGCCCTGAGTACCTGAGCGTGGGACTTAGCAGGTGCTGCTGGCACGGTGGGCTTGGGGAAGGCAGAGGCCATCGTGGTGGCCACTCCGTTACCGATGCTGATTATCTGACCCTGGGCATTCAGGACCAGCTGGGGGGTGACATTTTGGACCTGCAGACCCTGGGCGGGCGGGGTGGGCGCGGCAGCCGGGCCGCCCGTCAGGGAGAGGGGGTTCACCAGAAGGGGAAAAGCGCCGATCACCTGGAACACACAAGCCGGGAGGTGAGGGGGGGGCGGACGCGAAAGGCAGAGGCGCACCTGAAATGTGCCGGTGGCGTCCCAGTGGCCCAGCCCACCTGGCCCTGCGCGTTAGTGATGATCTGGCTGGCCAGCCCCGCCACCCCGGAGACGGTGCTGGTGAAGATGGGCGTGGTCGTCAGCGAGCTGATGAACTGGGGCTGCTCCCCCAGAGGCGCCACGCTGAACTGAGACGGTGAGAAAGAGAGACACCACAAACAGCCTGAAAATCTCACACACATGAAAACACTATAAAACGCAAACACATACATGCACATTGTAAATTCGGCATTACTAGCCACAAAAAAGGGCCCCAAATTTTATGTCAGGGATACCTTAGTCTTTATATTTTTACAAATACTTCATCAATATTGCTTTATCTCTCATATACTCTTGTAATACAGTTTAATAAATATATTTTAAAATATAAAAAGTATAAAAAAGTAAAATATAAAAAAGTTTCACTATTATTGATTATTATTATTACGTATTTTCTGCCTTTATGTAAAAGGTGCATGTAATTACATACATGTAAATACATAAAACAGAAGCTCTCTTAGACACTATAAACTCACATTCTCACAGACAAAGGCTTACAATGGCAGGGTTGAAGGACAGCCCTGCTGTCTGCAGCGTTGCCACAGATGAATTCGGTTCCGGGGCCCTGTCTACAGCTGAAGCAGCCGAGGCAGCTGGTGTCTGCGCAGCCGTCTGTACCATCTGCGGCTGTAGGACAGTCTGCACAGCCGCCTGCACCATCTGCGGCTGTAGGACAGTCTGTGCAGCCGTCTGCACCACTTGTGGCTGTAGGACAGTCTGCGCAGCCGTCTGCACCATCTGCGGCTGTAGGATAGTCTGCGCAGCCGTCTGCACCATCTGCGGCTGTAGGACAGTCTGCGCAGCCGTCTGCACCATCTGCGGCTGTAGGATAGTCTGCGCAGCTGTGTGGAGCTGAGGCTGGAAAACCGTCTGCGCAGCTGTGTGGAGCTGGGGCTGGACAACCGTCTGCGCAGCTGTGTGGAGCTGGGGCTGGACTGTGTTCAGCAGAGTAGCAGCTGGGAAGACAGAGACAGGCACACAAAAGCACATTATAATTTTGCTACCTGTACACAACGTGGAACTACTGATCGTCCATGTCAAGCTAATTATGCCCTAGCAGTACTCACACCTTAATGCTTTACCGTGGGTTTAAAAATGAGCAGGCTGCTTCACGGGGCTTCGCTACACACATAGTAAGGAGGGGCAGTTGAGAATAAAGAGATACCCACACAATGTATTAAATGCCCCCAAACACCTTTATTGGAGAAAACATAACATAAAAACCTTCAGAGGTCTACATGAGGTATAGCTATCACACGAAACACAAAAAGGACATATATACAAGTTGGCTGTGTTTCAAAAACAAAAAGGGTGAAAAGTAAATACACATGGTGACACAGTAAACGTGTAGTTTCCTTATTCATTTCAGGATATGCACCAAAAAACAGAATATGTACATATCGCATTGGACAGATTAGTCTTGGCAACTCCGACTGCTGAAGAGAGCACACGCACCTGGGTTGTGTTAACTAATCAGCCCAGGTGCTTAAAGGTGTGTTCCTCTCCACAGTTCACGGCCAAAACCAGGAGTACACACCGAGAGGGCAGATTTTTGACTTGTTTGTCCCAGCACAACAAGAAAGAAAACCCGCCACTGAAAAGCTGGAGGAGTTGGTCAGCTGAAAAGCTGGAGGAGTTGGTCAGCTGAAAAGCTGGAGGAGTTGGTCAGCTGAAAAGCTGGAGGTGTTGGTCAGCTGAAAAGCTGGAGGAGTTGGTCAGCTGAAAAGCTGGAGGAGTTGGTCAGCTGAAAAGCTGGCAAGCTATGAGCGAAGAGCTGAAAAGCTGCCGTTCAGTTTCTCTTTCTTTCGTCTTTGTTGTTTTAGTCCATTCATTTCGTTTATTGTTTTTGTCTGGAACCTATGAAGAGGAAGGGTTAGGGTGTTTGTTTATTTGTTTTCGTGTTGGCGTGGGTGCCCTTTCTATCTCTCCATGCGGCAACCAAAGGTGCACTCCCGGAACAGCTGGATCTCCCCCCCAGGGGTGTCACACCGGGCATGTGACAGTACTATTTTGAAAAAGGCAAACAAATGGCGGCGTGAAGACATCATAACAGAAGCAATTCCTATCATCACATGACTAGCACATGAAAACATTCATATGAAGTGAGGACAGAAATAAAAGCTGGGTGATAAGGCCAAAGGACAAGCAGAGAAGAAGCGGACCACGTTAATATGAGGAGGGGCAGCCGTCTCACCCTGCAGGCCCCCGAAGGGCAGCTTCAGGACGCTCCCCGGCGGGGTCGCCGCGGTGAGGCCCGAGAGGGCGGCGACGGAGGCCGTCGGGAAGGTGAACACAGCCAGCCCCCCCTGGCCGCCGACGGACCCCGCCACGCTGAGGGGGATGAGGAGCGGCTGTCCCACGGACCCGGGCGGGGCCACCAGCCCCGAAATCAGCGCCGTCAGGGCTTCCGGCGTCAGAATCTGGGGCACAAGGAGAGAGGGCGGGGTGCGTGAGGAAGGGAGAGACGGGAAGTTTTCGGATGGGGAGAGGACGGCCAACAGAGAAAAATGGCAGCCCTATTCTCTGTCTTCTCTTCACTCTTCAACCTTCACCCTCCCCCTCAATCCCCTCTCTACCCTCAGTACAGATGGCTTCACAGCCTTCACGTTGATTTAAAAGTTGCCGGCATCAGCGACTTCAAGATCGCACAATCCTCCACAATCCTGCCTGTTCCTCTCAGCAGTCTGCAATCAGTCAGCCCACACCCCTTCCTATCTCCTCTCTCTCACTGCTTTCTCCCCCTTAAGACACACTAAAGTCTCTCAACCCCTTCTGTCCAACCACCAACAACCACTTCCAAACCACCTCACCTGCTGAAGAAACACAGCTATTCAGCATTACTTACCATTTGCTTAATGCCAGTTTAGGCAGAAGCCAGGTGTTCAATGACCAAAAAGGGATTATTATCAGGTTGATAGTGACTGACACAGGGCCAGGGGCCAGAAGCAAGTGTCATTGGTGTGTGTGTGTGTGTGTCTTTGTGTGTGCGCGTGTGTGTATTTCTCTGTTTGTGTGTTTCTGTGTGTGTGTGTGTGTGTGTGTGTGCGTATTTCTCCGTTTGTGTGTTTCTGTGTGTGTGCGTGTATGTGTGTATTTCTGTTTGTTTGCATGTTTGTGTGTGATTGCCATGGGCCTCACCTGTGGGCTGGCCTGCACTGTAATGGGCACTGGTGATTGGGATTGGGACAGGGCCATGCTGTTTGGGGCTGAAGAGGCCACCATCTGCACCACTGGGGCCAGCACCTCCACAGCCGCTTCTGCACCATGCATGGGAGGACAAGGAAAGAACCCTGATTTATTGAGTTTTCCTCTGCTAAATGCGCCAGTGCACCCATATTATATTACATCGCAACAAAACAAATGGCTAAGTCCCAGAACAGGGCTGTCAAACTCAAGTCCTTGAGGGCCTGTAAATTAGTGTGTTTTTGTAGTTTCCCTTCAGTGTAGCCAATTTAGGCCTTGGAAACAAAGTGTGTTGAGTCCTTAGCTGATCAATGACCTACATTAGTCACATAATCAAGTAAACAAGTACTTAATTCATTGATTGATTCTGACACAAACTGAAACGCAGCACACTTGGTAGCGGATTGTAAGTGTCAGAGACAGGGTTTTTAACACCACACTAACAACCTCCGCTCCCCCTCACTCACCCATGCAGAAACACACAACCAATCCCAACCACTGCAGCATACACACACACACACACACACACACACACACACGTTGGACAATAAGTAAGCAGGTTAGACCTCAGTACAACAAGGCTTATTCTTACAGCACACCAAGCCATTACAGTGGTCGCGCTAGCCTGTGGAATGCTGTGTCTTTGGAACACAGGACAAGGTAAGATATACTTTATTGAACCCCGTAATTTGTCCTCTGCATTTGACCCATGCTGGGTACTTAGGAGCAGTCGGCAATCACACTGTGCAGCACCTACAGACCAACTCCAGTCCTGAGGCCAGTGCCTGGGTCAAGGGCAATGGCAAGAGTATACTTAACTTCCTAAACCCACGCGAGCACGGGGAGAACAATCTGTTTCTGGTTCAGGTGTCATTTGGGCATACCTACCGCTTTATTGGGTACAAGGTTAAGCATGCATAACTATGTGCTCATTCACTTCCTTAAAGAAACTAGGAGTGAGGAACTTGTAGGCTCCCAAATAATGCTTGAGTTAACAGTAGCAATTAACAGTAGTGCATCCTTAGCAGAAGTATATTTTTGGAACATGTGCAACGTATAAATGACTGACCCCATTTGGTATGTCTGTAATTAACATGACTTTGAACTGACACTTGACTGAACAAGAATGTTCCATCTTCCTAATACACGTTTCCTCGATTCTTCAGTCCTTGCGTCCTTTCCTCACTTCCTTGGGAGTGGTCAGAATCTTGGTGATGGGAGTGACCAGAATCTTGATGAAGGAAGTGACCAGACTCTTGGTAGGATCGGGTCATCGGGATGGCAGTGGTCACAATGCTGTGGGTGTGGACTGGAGAAGGATTATGAACATACAATAGTCCCATGCAGGGCACTAGTATGAGTGTAATTTACCTGCAATCCTGGTGCTACTTGGGTTTGTTGGGTTCGTGTCCTGATCGCTCCCTTCAGCAGGCTCTGCTCGGGGGCTGTCTTCACCCTGCGGCTCAGGGTTCCCAATGGAACCCAAAGCGGGAAGGGATGCGTCCACCTCCACCTCCAGCACACGGATTGTCTCCTGGCCAGGCATCACAATCACCTAGACGAGGTGCAACAGGATGGGACCCCATCAGCCGCAATCGGAAATCAAGGAGAATCGACAGTGATAATGCAGCAATTGCGTGGGATCTCCAGAGCCGAATGGAAACACCCAGTATTATTCTCAAAGCTACACATAATTTATGTTGAAACAAAGGTTATTAATATGTCCTCACTCATTCCAAGATCAAAACCTGGTCTCTTCCATTTTGTTAAAAATCCACAAAAACTACAACCCTGTTTACTGAAACCCTCCCTAGCTGGGAGATGCTATGTCCAATTAGTTAATGCTAGCATGGGCAAGACACAGTCTAGACTGCATGCTTAACTGCACAAAGAATCAATCTGTTAGCTGACTAAGGTACCCAAGAGCCTCTTTTATCATATTCTCATGTGCTTCCTTCTTATTGTTTGATCTGAGTTTGTATTTCATTTTGCGCTATATATAGTTTATATAGTTATTGTTATATATGGTTTCATTTTGCGCTATTTAGTTTTTGTTCCTAACTGTAGACCTGTGCTTCAAGGGCATTTCTGCACTGCAGCAGCAGTAATGGCAGCCTCGGTCCTCATGAGAACAGGAAGCCGGGCTGTTAAGAGTAAGAGGCGGAACGAATGGCGCACGTTGTGTAGCTGGCCTGCGTAGCAACAGCAAGCAATTACTGGACAGCTCACCCTAAAGCCTGTATGGAGGTTACGACAAAGCAATTATTTCATTTTTGTGCGATCAGGTGAGACAACCATCACATCTCTGATAAGGCTGCAGCCTGACACTTGACTCTCAGATAAACTGAGTCTCCATTGCTGCTGAAGCCTGTCTGAACCAGTCTGTAATGCGGCCAACTCGGACAGCTTTTACTTCCTTAAGCAAGCCTGCCCAGGGGGACATGTCAGCAACCACATAATACGCAGCTTGGTTTATTTAGCTAGCGGCAGATTAATCCCCTAGACTTGCACTCCAGCTTTCCAGCAAAGTGGCCGTGTCACCTAGCAAATTAATATACAAGCCCGTTCAACATTCTGTTTCAACTGTACATTCTATTTGGCACAGCAGCAGGTTAACAGGAACAGTGCTGGAACACCACCCCTTTAAAATAATCTCAGATTTACAAAGCAGACTGTTACCTAACCTGTCTGACCAAACATGACTGTCCAGTTCAGGCCTTTCTCCCAATTTCAGCCACTGAACCACTGAAATCTTAAAAAGCAATATTTACAATTTGATTGATGTTTTGCCACGTAAGAATCCTATACATGCACATTAGAAAACCAATTATTTCTGGATTCTGTGCACATTTCTTACTGTGGTAGTGGACTTGGACTTAAATATAACACCTATACTCAAACAGTTTTTGGAATACAGATTGAATTTAAGATTTGCTCATATTAATGATTGTGGAACAGTCAATCTGTGAGCACAGTGCCTTAAGATAATTAATGTTAATGCTCCATGTTGATTGCATTAGATGGACTTGTCTGTGTGTGTGTGTGTGTGTGTGTCTGCGTGTGCGTGTGCGTGTGCATGTGCGTGAGCATCTTGGAGTTTTATCCTTTCTTGTTTTCACTGATGGCAAAAGATATATCTTTATTTCTAGTGCACAGTGCTCTGTTTTGAAAGTGCTGCCACAGCAGGGTCACTTTAGTTGCAGGGCACGATGTCATCTGACATAAATCAGTGAAAGATGTGTGAATGCTAGGCACAGCCACGCCCACGTGTTCAGCATGTCGGACACACCACCCACTGAGCAGTTACTAATGAAGAATCCTGGATGGAAGGAGGAGGACGTAAAGGTAACCAAGATCCAGGGTCTCTAGTAACAGATTCAAAGAGGTAAAAGCATAGAATTCCACCACGGGAAAGAATGTTGTGACAGAGATGTTTAAAAAAAGTGGCAAGCAGAGCACCAAGCAGAGTACAATATAGACCAAAATACAGCAAAATGGAACTGGGCTTGAAATGAGTGGAGAAATTCTCTTGGACACAAAGATCCCTAGCTAGCTTCTAAAGCTAGCTTCCTAGCTCAATATGCTGCTAGACAGCCATTTAGCAAGCAACATGTAACACTATCCACATAGCAATCCAAAGGTGGTAAGGATAGACACCCATAGCTAAAGTTACAGGATTCTTAACTACCTTCACTCAGCTAATCCAAAGCCCATCTTGCTCTCTACCCTGGAAGAATTTGTATTTTACTCTAACAGTTCATTATTGAACAGGTAATGTGCATTTGAAAAATCTTAAATATGAATCAGTAGAGGTAACAGCCAGTGATAAATTAAGATTTTGGCATAACTTCAGATAAGATTCAAAACGTCTTCTATATTATCTTTCCAATTAAACTATAATTAAAACATTACCATTGCTATTGTTCTCAGTTTAACAGGACTTACTAATAGTCCTGTTACTATATGCCCCTTTTGAAATTAGTCAATAATCAGTTATTGTAATCCGCAAAAAGATTGCTTTTAATTGTTGTGACAAATCCTTTGGAGAGACGTTTTATTTTTTTTAAAAATTGATGGCATTAAGGAATGAGGAGAAAAGAAGGGACTCCCCAGGTGAGCAGTGAGAGAAAGGGGGGAGGGGGGAGAGAAAGGGTGCATACCTGCTCATCTCTGGTAGGGAATTTCAAAGGGCAGGAATCTAATGGCTGAAAAAAACATCTCCTGCAGTGAGACAGCGAGCAGCAAGGAGAACAGGGAAGCCAGGCAAACATTAGCACACATGAGACAGACGGAGTGAAGACAGAACAAGCACAAGGTGTCAGCACACTGCAGCAATGACGACACCAGCCAATGAGTGAGCAACGTCTTCTGCAAGGCCCGCCCCCAACATCTCACACTGCTTTTTAGCCGAGAGTGAGACCACATTCACAATCTGCTGCAACTCTCAAAATTGAAAAAATAATATTATATCAATGACTCCTATTCTACTTATTTAGGCATTCTGTTATTTTTTAAGGTCAATCTTTAAAAAAATGAGAAGTTACGTGGACATATTAAAAAGAACTGAGAAGTGGAAGGTCAGGTAAGGTAAGATGGTACCATAAAGTGTGGACATGAAAAAGAAGGTGGGAGGATGAGAGAGCAAAAGTGAGCAGGTGCAGAGTGGTACCTGTTCATTGACGGTGAGGGGAGCATCACCGGACGAGAGCCCCTCTTGGTCCATGGCCACCGGCAACACCCAGATCCTACTCCAACATACTGGGGGAGGGGGGCACATAAGATAAAAACCAACCTGCTTTGATAGCCAAAAGCACTCACTCATTCACTTACTCACTCAGAAATTCATTCCATAACTCACCCGCAGACTCGTTCTTACCTCCTTCCCTCACTCACACATAAACTAACAACTTTTATTTCTCACACACTCACTCAATAAGCAGCTTATTAACATAATTATAACTGTAACAGTGGAGCAAAAAGTCATAGCCTAATCCATGCTTGTTTTTTTTCTGGTGGGGGGGTTATAATATAATGATATGTAATACTACAAGATAAACATAAACACCAACCAACTAGGAAGCCTCCTATCATGTGTTACACCTGTCCTGTGTGACTGCTCAGCGACGCCCATTCTCAGCTCATTCTCTGCAGACCTCCAAAGTGGAGGAACCAGCTGTCCACCTGCCCGCCAGCTGCATTCTCTGCGATCCTCCTCCTTCTGTCCTTCTATAATGACTTGTTTAAGGAGTACTTCGGCTCCCCCAAGGAAAACCAATCCTGACAGAGTCGCCAACTGTTGATAGCCACTGTCCATCACGTGAGGTCACTGTTCCTCCATCTATCTATCACTGCTGCTTCAGTTACATCTTTCTCTCTCTCCTTCACTGATGCCTCTGTTTTCTCTATGCACTAATCCTTTAGACTTCTTTTCATCGCTGTTCCTACAGCTTGCTCTATTTCTCCCTCTATAGAACACTACCCCTTTCAGTTCATTATCTCTCTATCCACCGCTCATTCTCTCCATATCCAACACTGCCCCTTCAGTTCATTATCTCTCTATCCACCGCTCATTCTCTCCATGTCCACCACTGCCCCTTCAGTTCATTATCTCTCTATCTGCTGCTCATTCTCTCCATATCCACCACTGCCCCTTCAGTTCATTATCTCTCTATCTGCTGCTCATTCTCTCCATATCCAACACTGCTCCTTCAGTTCATTATCTCTCTATCTGCTGCTCATTCTCTCCATATCCAACACTGCTCCTTCAGTTCATTATCTCTCTGTCCACTGCTCATTCTCTCCATATCCAATGCTGCCCCTTCAGTTCATTATCTCCCTGTTAATCAATCCTAGTTTACTCTCTGTCTATCACAACTCCTCCAATAATTCTATCAATCACAGGAAGCTATTGAAAACATTCTACTACCAAAGGCATGTCACTTCATCCTTGTAGAATTTATATGGATGGCAGTAAATTAATTGATTTAATTTAATTTCAAAACTTTAATGATGTAACTCTATTATAATTCACATTGGTCATGATTTAAACACAGTATTTTCCATGCTATTATTGAACCAAGTGTTAATTCCAGCTCCAGGAGGGCTGTGTGTTATGCATTCATGCCATTTCTGCAAGGCTCCATAGACCAAGTCCAGAGAAACCTGTATCGTAGGTGGATACAAGCTGTTTGCAAATAACTCCACAGCAAAAGTCAGTGTGCCGTAGGTCACACTGATATTTCCAACTCATATGTTTACATATTTAAACAGTTATTTTAAATATATATTTAATACATATTTAAACATGTTTATCATTGTGACACATATGGAAATAGTATCTATCGTTCCAAACACATATGACGTCTAGTAGCAACTTTAGGCAAAAAAAAAAATTCAGACTCATTAGCTGTATAGCATGAGAAGACCATTTCACTTTGCAGGTATGTGGACAGGTCTAGAGTAACCTTAATTCAACCCTCCGCACTACAGGTGAGACCACTCAGCAACAGACCCGCTGAACAATGTGCTCCAGGCTACTACCAGATGACACAATGGCTGATTCCTGAATAAAGAACCAGGACACCAATTCACCTAGACAGATAGGGGTCCATATGATCTTTCCTTCTATCAACAGAGGTCATTAAGTATTCATTAGAAGATTGAGCTTGGTTGTTATAGTGCTTATAAATATCAAAATAAGAGCAGTTAAGAACTCTTAATTTTTTAATCAGCTCAACCATATCTTGATCTGACATTTGTATAAGCACCAGTTACAGCCAATAACGGCTGGTGTATCCTGAAGATTTTACTGTATTGAAGTGCAGAAGTGAACCAGTGTAGTTTATAGAGCTGCGAGAAAGCTAATAATTGGTTGGAACAAAAACCAGCATGCGGTCTGGCCCTCCAGGCCTGGAGCTGTTCACCCCTGGTCAAGTTTGGCTATACCGCCCCCTCCTTCAACCCCTAGTGCCCAGAGACTAGTGAATAAATCAATTTGTGCAATTGTGTTTACCATAGTGGGAACTGTAAGATGAAGATTAACCATAGTAGAACACCTTGCAGATAAAACACCAACAACATTGGTGCACACAGTCAGACACAAGAATTAAAACTGGGAAGATATCATGTTCTCTGCTTTAAAAAAAAAAAAAAAAAATTGTCCTAAGAAAACCACTGTGGTGATTTAAATGCATCCTATACATTTACGAGACTAATTTTTTTAGGCACTGAATTATTTGAACAAAAAGACTTTCTGAAAAGCATGCTTCAAATATGTTGATGGACAGATCACCTATTTGGCGTGAATTACTTGTTATTACTTATTAGGCTATAATTCAAAACCTAGACAACCAGATATGTTTTTTTCCAATTTCGACCAGCAAATCTTTACATAACGCATATAATCGCAAAAGCTTCGATGCATAATTCATGTCGGTATATATTCGTTCATAGAAACGTGAACAAAATGTTGATTGAGGAAGATATGTGGAAATTTTATCACAGCCATGCCAAAGAAATCTAACTAAAGCTACGGTATATTGTGTAGCTAATCAGACAATAAAATATTTCAATATGTAAATCGCAATGAAAAAATGTCAGTCGTAAAAAGAGCTGCGTTCCAGGGCCGTGGACTGTGTTTCCTATGGACTCTAACGCGTTCCATTGCTAAGGCCCCGTACCATATCATTTCAATCGCTAATACTGAATATGCATCATCATCGATCGGTAACAAGTCCTGAGTTTTAACGCACGAAATACGTTGCTCTGTTTGTGCAAACAGCGCTACTCCCTTCCTTGCAATGCATTCCGAACTCTAGAAAGACTACCCACCCCTCCTAAAACTGTTACGACCCAATAATAGTACTCATTTCAGGACAGTACTTCATACATAGCCTACATACACACACACACACACAGTGCACCACGCGAAGCCCTACATTTGATAGATTTCCCCACTCTTTATCATAAATATATAAATTATGCTAATTAATACAATTGCATATTAACCAATAAGTATTTTGTGCGTTTGCGTTTGAAAATGCATATATGTCTCGTTTTAAGAATCAGATGAAGAACTTACCGAGGACTTGTCAGTTTTATAGGTTTTACTTCCCCTTTTCTGTCAATGTTCGTGGAGAGACGAAAAATTAAACATTCATCTCACAGCTTGCAGTCCGGACTCGCTACGACAAAACACAAAAGAGGTATTTGCATTGATAACGAGGGCAGCGTTTTAAACCTACTCTTCTTAATATTTAATAACGCCAATTCAGTTACCCACTATTCAGGCGAACTCTAAATACCGTGAACTATGCACTAAAACGCCGGTTTCCGTGGAAAAGTCCGTCCAATTTCATATAAAATTGGCCTTTACACTACGTCATGAACATAATTTATGCAAGACAAATCGTGGCGTGGAAAAAATTCCTGAACTTGACTCAGGGGGGAGCTCTGGTCGTCTTAAGGAGAAATTGTTTTTATGCAGATAGCCTACCCGTCATATTCCATTATGGCTCAGTCCAAATGTATTGTCTCCTGTCATTGTCTGAATGGAAATTCCAGTTACTAATACCTAAGGAATGAGAAATCGAATTGACAAATATATCGCAAAACAGTTGGTCAAATTATTAGGAATGATGGAAATTGAAAAAACTCGTACAAAGAACTCCACCAGATTTTTCCTCCCCACACAGACGTCTGGAATCAACTGTAAGCACCAGGGTACAATGTGGTTGGTTTATCTATGGCAAAGGCTTGTGCTCTGTTGTCCAAAATGTCACACCAGATCCCATCCACATCAGTAAGTCAATGTTACATTTTAGTACGGACAGTTAAAGCAATAACAATAAACATTCACGAAATGAAAACTGCGTAAACCCAGTCTAAATAATGCCAAACTGGGTCATATATATAATGTTAAAGAGCGTAATACCAAGTAGCTTTAACGGTCGTATTTACTTATACATTTCTGCAAGGATTTGAGCACCTGCAATGAAAGTGCTGAACTATTCAAGTTGTTTCTTTTTGTTGCTGTATAATAATAATATAATAATAATAATTATTATTATTATTATTAGTAGTAGTATTTGTATTATAATTAGTAGTAGTGTTGTTATTATTATTATTATTATTATTATTACACGCAATTCCTAATAAATGTTTTGTCATTGCATGTACATTGCATGTACATTGCATTATATCCGTAGTCTGAAATACTGTGCATTGTAATTGCTTTCCTCAAATATTTACATTCATTTAATTCAGTTTGGATTGGCTTCATTTTGACAGGCTGCCAAGTGAAGGAAAACCAGAAATAAGGTAAAAGTGTCTCCATGAAATGGTCACGAAGATAAAATATTTACCAAGTGTTAAGAACATAAAAGGCAAACATATGTGCTGTCTATTATATTATATTGGGCTATTTAAGTTTTTTTAAATAAATCATTTCAATCAACAGACAGCTGGTGTATATGTTTTTCCTATTTATTATGTAATAACCATTTACATAGAGTTTCAGTGCTTAATGAGGAGTGTGGAAATGTAGGGAGCATGTGTGCTTTTCAGTGAACTCTTAGCTCATTTCCAGAGGGATGTACAGATACTAATGACAAGAACAACTAGAGAGCCTGTCTAGACTCATGGTTAGAAAAATGATGAAGGCCAATTTAAGAATGGTACGGGATCTGTTGGAATTTATTGGCTAGTTTTACAAAGAACACAGTCCTTTCTCCATTCTTGGTATTGTGTGCCTTATGAACTTATTTTTAAATTAAAAATAGGAATCAAAATTAAGTCTTTTTTTCACCACCTTGGTTCATAACCTTCCTGATCCTTTCCAACAGATGGCAGTAGGGACTCAGTGTTATGAAATAGCCATGGTCTGTAAGGAGATAATGGGAGTGAAATGCATGGAGGAGTTTTCTTGTCCTGAATTGGGCTTGCTAGCATGCTCTGTCTGATAGGCAGCAGTTTTAAACCCCGCCCATTTTAATCTAAGCCAATCCTGTACACCCTTATTCCAAAGATTTTTGAGAGCCCATGCCCTTCCATATTGATGTCTGCTCAAAGAATAAACATAAATAAGAACAGAAGGAAGAACAGCACTCGCTGGCTAAAATTCTTTCATTATTATCTGAAAAATGTGATCACCTTTCAGGTAATGCCTCATTTCTTCCATAAAATAATGCTACATCTATCCTTAAGATCGGAACATCTCGTACTCAGACAATGAGCTTTGCTTCAAGCACATGTAGTTACTAATTCATATTCCCTGTCACCATTATTTTAAATACTATGTATGTACAACATTCAGCCATGATTATGTGATTCTGCTGTAGAGTTCTCATACATCTAATTTGTTTTTGGATGGTATTGATCTGGCTTTGTTTAGTTAATAAGGCTGTAAATTTGGATCCAGGTTCCTTTTCTATATAGCACCTTGAAAATATGAAATGGTGCAAGTGGACCTTGCAACAGGTAGGGCATTGTTTCAGCCATGAATGTTATGCAAATGTAAATAGTTCAGGGCTTAGGCCATAATTTTTTTTTAATTAAATTGATACTGTATCACAATGTAAAGTGAGGTGTGATTACTGTGACAGTGTATACAAATTGCCAACTGTCCTTTTCCTCTTGCCACCTTAAACTTTTTGTTTTCTCATTCAGTAGCAAAACAAGCTTTTTTCTGACTTGTTTCACTGGTCTTTATGTTCTTCGATATAATGCAAAAAGGAAAGGAAATAAGATGATTACAGGTGTTACCAAGACTCACCCCTGCTGGAAAAGGGCTTCTGAAATATGCCTTTTCACCTAGGTTTTAGATTTTGACAAAGATTGTATGCTTCTCCTAGGGGTGATTTCTTCCTCAAGCTGCTTTTTGTCAATAAAACAAAATAACAAAATTGACAAAAATAAATAAAAATAATAATAATAATACTTGTCATAAATTCTTATTCTTGTCATCAAATTCTATTATACAAATTTTAGATGATCAAAAAAAGTACATTACCCAAAAATGTAAAAAATAAAATAAAATTTTTCTTTGGTTTAATCTGAAGGTAAAAATTAAAGGAAAGAAACAAATAATAAAATTGACTTTACTGCACACAAGACAAGAGTTAAAACTGCCAGTTGTTGAGTCCTTATTATCCAAATTATGAAGGTCATGGGGGTGAAAAACTTCATCTATATAAAGGCCAAAATTTTGAGACTCTCCGCTGCTGTTGAGAGTGGAATGTTCTGGTAGGTAATTAAGATGTGTTTTTATTGTCCCCTGTGCCATTTGTTATCAATTATTATTTGATTATTGCAAAGTGATAATATCCAATACCAAATATGAACCTGTCAAACCAGACACTGGGTGTGGGTTTATCTTTTTGTCACAATATAAATATGTTCTTGGATTGATGTTTAGATTCATATTTAAAATGATTCCTGTGCATGGACTGGCATTATTTCAGATAATTTAACATCAAGCCCCTTTCTCAGAAGCCTTTGTGTGTCAGTCCAAAACTCAACTTTGAATAGTATATTAAATGGCTTGTTTGGGCATGCTTTCACCAACTCAAAAACGCAGCTAAAATTAGATCTGCGCTGTCTTTTGTGGAAAAATATGTGTTTTTTTTCAATGGTGAGACAGTTTTAATGTCTTGTTCACTTGCCTGAATCATAATGCTTTGGCCAGGCTTCAAGTTTAACAATTCAGTTCAAGTTCATTAAATTGTTTACTGCTTACTGCAATGTTTATTTGTTCACTATTATCTGATTTTGTTTTATTGTTCTATTTTCTGTTCATCATTTTTATCATTGCTCAATTTGACTCTTTCAATCAACATGTCTTGATGTTCTTAATTTTAGCTCTATTTTATTGCCTGCAAAGCACTTTGTGCTATTGCTTGAAAAATGTGATATATATATATATAATTACAATTAGTCGTGAATAACAGCACAAATTAGCATAGCAGGTCACACTCGATAACAGATTATTTTTTCATTTGTTCCGAATATTCTGCATAATTATTGTTTAGTTTGAAAAATGAGTAATCATGGTCCAGTTGCTATTAAAAATCAAGTTACTGTCACTATGGTACAATCCATGTGCGCATGTAACAGTGATATAGGTTAATGTCGCCAATTTGCTCAGGTGGATAAAGTAGAATTAGTGCAGGAAGCTAGAGGGTTTTGTATTTCCTGGACAACAATTTACTCAGTCGTTGGTATGCTGTAAATTTGGCATATGCAGGATGCACGGTTCATGTTAAAGCTACATTTTGTAAAAATGAACGTAGGCACATCATCTCTAAAACAGGTGCACGTGAATAGGTTATATTATGATGGCCGGCGTTTATAACGGCTGACTTTCAGGTTGCGCCGCGGTAGGCAGTTCACGGAAACTATGCGCCTTGGGCATAAGTTGGGCTCACTGTGTACGGAAGCGTCTCTTTAGGGAGT
Source organism: Anguilla rostrata (assembly GCF_018555375.3). Lineage (NCBI taxonomy): Eukaryota > Metazoa > Chordata > Actinopteri > Anguilliformes > Anguillidae > Anguilla > Anguilla rostrata. The sequence continues at coordinate 11,871,826 of NC_057945.1, read as the reverse complement.
GGCGCTGACGTAAGACCCGCAATAACACTACCAGAGAACAGCACAAACAAGGAAGTGAAACCGAACAAACGCGAAACTTTGCCGTGGATAATCAGGTGCTATAGAAAAGGCCCGCATTTAACGTCTGACCTTAATATCGTGAATTTTCACTGACCATTACAGGACAATGAACAGCAAAGGTGAGGGTACAGAGAATACATCTTCGCTGGCGTGATTGCTTGCTACGCTTCACAATGACTGATTCTGTTTGTTCGTGGTACAAACTATGCTTAGCTATCAAGTATCGTTAAGAACTGGGATCACTTGCTCTATGTGTCATGGTTTGTTGACTGTTTGCTAGTTAACTTAAAATATGTGGGTAACCTTGATGTTTAGCTATGTAGATCTCCTTCGTTTCGTTCAAAGCAGGCTTTTGGTAGTTGCAGCTGTCAACATTACGTTTAGGCCCAAGTCAAACGGCTCATTACCTTCGTGTAGGCTAGCTAGCTAACACGACTCACGTTCTGTACATTTGTCGGCGTCAACCGAAGTTAACGTTAGTTCGCTAACTGATGCGCCTAACGTTAGTACTAACTGGTTAGTTGGTTAGGCTGATGTACAGAAAATGCGCAGTTTTGGTCAAGCATGGTCAAAATAGCGAACGTTAGATCTAACTGAATGTATTCCAAAATGGATGTCTATGCAGCAGGCTATCCTTGTTTGCATGAGTCCAGGTAGTGAACGCACAAATGGTGAGCTAGCTTGTTGGCTAGACTAGCTTCGTATGATTAGCTGGTCAGTGTGCTAGGCTAGCTAACGTACTGTGCGACGTTTGTGTACTATGACTCCTGAATGGTTGTTGCCAGTGTGTTGACTAGCTAACTAGATATTTAGCCGGCTAATGTAGGTGTACTGCTTATGTCATTGAAAAGAAACAATGATTGTTGTTTCAGCTTATGTGTTGGCTTGTTAGCAACAATTATAATATTAGTCCAGCCGTAGACTATCACATCTTAGCATTGCAGATGTTGTCACCTAGCGTTCTACCAAGACGTTACCATATCCATTTGGCTAGCTCGGTGACTGACATTACATTCTAATTTGGCTTACTAGATTTAATAATATTAAATATCCACAATTGAAATTCACAGCAACATTAGTTGCCTCGACGTTAGATATCGAGCGAGCATATTCGCCACAATGCTCCGTGCTATCAAAATGCAACGAATGGTTGCCAGGTAGCGGGCATGTACACTGTGTCATATAGCATTGAATCCATGTTGTAACAAAACTGTAACGTGAACGTGACTGAATGGTTATCGCCCAAACTTTATTAAGTGAGATGAGTTTAGCTGTAGCAGTTATAGATCGCCGAAATAATACATAATGACATTCTAAGTAATAATATGCTCCGAGTTAAGTTTGTATTTCAGATATTTCTTTGGAGTCCTGTAACGTTAGTCTAAGCTCTCGATTATTGTCGAGTGTTGTACGAGAACTGTGTCTTGTGTAGGACACCACAATGGATACCTTTCAGTTGTACTCGTAGACTAGTATGAATGGCACCCCTAACGGTTACCCCTCGATGGCGAGTATGGTTCGTGTGAGTAGGTGTAGCTAATGATGTAAAGGTTCTCGAAATTCCTACGAGTATACATAATCTTACAGCGTGCCTGTAGGGGTTAATGTACAAAGGCCTAATTTGGCTCTGCATATTCTCCTGTCATCGTTGAGGCAATAGCTAGCCATAGTCAATGTTTGACAGTCTTTGAGGTTTTTTGAGCCCACTCTTTCTCCCTTTTGATTTTACACGTCTGCACGTAGGCCTACTGCTATGCAATACACAGAATTGGGAACAGGAGGCAGTCGTCTGAAAACACCTGTAATTGGCAAAACTGCAAATGCTTTTGGGAAGTAGTAGTGGTTTGGATGCCATGGATGCGGTTAACACTCATGAAAACTACATCTATCTAGTTACGATCGGCGCCTTCCACAATCGCAGGATCAGCCGCAGCAAACAGTGAGACTTAAGCGCTGCAAACATCTGCAAGTCAGCAAATTTATACTATAGTAATACACACGTAAACACGGGTCCTCCTTACAGAAACCTCTACAAAACATGTCACCATTTGGAAAAAAAGAAAGAAAAAAAATATATATAAAGCATCCTATCAAAGCAGGACACACGAGTGGTTTTATTAATTACCTTGAAAGAGACGGCTGAATTGCTGTGGTATGTGTTACTTTAGTTTTTAGGGATAGTGTGCTATGGTTCGGTTAGCTAGCTAATGTTATCTAGCAAGAATACTGTACGTTTTTTAGTCGCTTTTGATAGTTACCGCACGGAAGTAACATTTCAACTTGTAACTAACAAAAATTTGAATATGACAATATAGTCATCTCTTTCCTGAGGTCACATTCCAACGGAAAGTTCCTGATCACGCATTTTGATTGACAGGTCAATGTCACGCAACGGTTTCCGCGTCATTTGTTCCTCTTGTGTTCCAGCTCCCTATCCACAGCAAGCTGCATATCCCCAGCAAGCCACCGGGGCTGCGTACCCCCCGCAATTGCAGGTGTCCCCTCAAGTTCCGTCTTACTCTGATGCACCCCCTCCCTATTCTGAGGTATGGCCCGATTCCTGATTCAAATGATATTCGGTTATTTTTTCACATGGTTTCTTTGCATCGGTGACAGCTTGTTTGAGCTGTCGATGAGGAAATGCCTGTTTAGTGACGCTGCCGCTTGTGCTGTAGTACAGTGGCTAAGGAGTTGGTCTTGTAACCTAAAGGTCGAGGGTCAATTCCCCGGTAGGGCACTGTCGTTTAACCCTTGAGCAAGGTACTTAACCTGCATTTCTCCAGTATATATTGCTTCAGTGTATAATTGGATACAATGTACGTCACTCTGGATAAGAGCGTCTGCTAAATGCCTGTAATGTAATGTAATGCTGTAAGGGTAGTCTCTGTTCCCCTGCAGATCTACCAGCCCAGGTACATGCACCCACCCCAGGCTCCAGGCCAGCTGCCTCAGATGTCCTCCGCCTACCCCGGCACGCAGATGTTCATGCCCCTGCCGCAGTCGGTGCCGGTGGGGCCGGTGGGCCCCAACGTGCCCATGGCGTACTACCCCATGGGGCCCATGTACCCCCCGGGCTCCACGGTGCTGATAGAGGGCGGCTTTGACGCTGGAGCCCGTTTTGGACCGGGCAGCGCCGCCAGCATTCCCGTGAGTAGCGTCTCCTTTGCGCTGTCAATCAAGCCTCGCTGCTACGCAAGCAGAATGAGAGCCATATCAGGATTAGGCTCGTAGCCTGTATGGTTATTGGTAATAGGAGTATGGTTCTAGCCTGTATTGTCCTTGCATCAAGATAGCGGGTGTAACCTGTATGTTTCCTGTTGTTACTGTTCCATTTTTGCATAGTGCCAGTCTCAGTCATGCCGGACAGGCGTTAAATGAGACCGACAGTCAGGTACACTGGTAAACTGGCTGGCTCCATTTCATATTAATTGACTGAGCATTTGAAGGCCAAACTGCTGGTGGTAATATTTGTTAGCCAGATAGCTAAGTGGATACTTAGTTACTACGCCAGTTGTTTTAACAGCATTGCATTGAATTACAATTTTTTGAACATCTGTATAACAAATTTTGGGTATTTGGATAGCTGACAAAATGCCACGCGTCTCTGACAACAGAACACAACTCTTATTTGTCCTGTAGTATCTTGTATCATCTTAATCTGATTTGTCAGACTTTAGCCAATCATCTGTCCACATCAGGCAGTGTTCCGTCCTCACATTAAAACTGACCCGCCTGTACTGCCTGAGGCTGAACTTACCCGCTTATCCGACTAAAGCGGCGTGTTTTGCGGGGATGGCGGTAAGCGTGTGTCCGTTCCCGCAGGTCTGACATGTTTCTCCTCCCCTCCCCATATCTGCAGCCCCCGCCACCCGGCCACCTCCCCAACGCGGCGCAGCTGGCGGCCATGCAGGGCGCCAACGTGATGATGTCGCAGCGCAAGAACAACTTCTTCATGGGCGGCTCCAGCGGCGGGTACACCATCTGGTAACGGCGAACATCGCACCGGCAAACCCCCACCCCCCACCACCCCCCGAATCTCCACTCCCCTCCCACTGCGGACACCCCGGCTCCACCCCATCTCCTGCGGCCTGTCAGTCGTCGCGCCGCAGTACTGACATCGCCTAACAGAATGTAACGTTTTAGCGGCCAGTGTGCGAAGGTACAGTAAGCCAACTCAGCTGGAGGGAAACGAGCGCTGCCTAGCAACAACACCCCCCCCCTCCTCCCCTCCTGAGGTGGTGCGTTGGGTATGCCACAAATATCTGTACAACGGGGAATTTGACCGTTTTATATATTCTCTTTTTCCACAGTATCGCATTAAGGCCAAATTTTTGGGAAGCAGTTTAAAATAAATAAGTAAACAAGCACTTGTCATTGCCACTGAAATGTTACTAATAACATTTTTTCCTCCTGTGAGCTTTTTTGATACATCTTCCTTGCACTGTGTGGGTCCAAAATCTTTCCGGTCACAGGGTAACATTAAAACTACCCTGCATGGAAGAACAGCGGGCCGAGAGCCGGCTCACGTCAGAACAAAGCCCGTTGTTGGACGGGTGTCTCATATCAGACTTCACCAGAAGAGTCTTCTTCACCGCAAGAACCTGAGCCGAATCCAGCTTTCCCTTTTCCACAAGGGACCCGACAAAATAGTGCTTTGGCCTTAATGCGAAGATGTAGAAACGGTACTAACCACCAGGGGGCGGAAACAAGAGAGATGTTTGGGGTTTCATCTCAGTCCTGGAAATACAGAGGAAGAATTGTACAGATATTTTTGTGCAGATTGAAAACGTAGGCAAGAAAGAAATCAAGCGTTAAACGCTTAACGAAATCATTCGGTTCCGCTCTGGTTTACTGTACCTTTCTGGGCTCCTTTTAGAGGAAGATTATCGGGTGCTAAAGTTTTGTGCGCACCTATGATTTAAAAAAATAAATAAATAAAAATCCAGAATTATATTAAAGTGCAGGTGAGAGTTCTGACTCGGATAAGAAGGGTTGGTTGGCGTCTTTTTATGTTGTCGGATACCCAGAGTCTTGCAGATGAGAGTTATGTCTCATAGTTTCTGAACATTCTTTTTTTGTTGAAGCTTCCGTTTAGTCGCCTAGGGCATATCTTCCGAAAATGTAAAAGGATGTACAGCTCTTCATTTCTGTCATTGCCAAAAAGCAAAATTAATACACAACATTTATTTAGAAAAATAAATAAATCTGATTCCAGCAGGAGAAAAGCGGACAAGGGCCATTTTCAGTTCCATATACAAACCTATTTGTGGCACATCAAGCTTGTTAACTGTTTACAACACATGACATAGAAGTATAGCCGCAGATCTGGTTATACCAAAGAACAGAATGGGCTTAACTAGTCCCGTTTTCATGAAATTAGTCTGTCATGCCGGCAAACCCTCTCCTCCGCTGAGCCAATAGATTTTTGCAGAGAAATGTATTAAACGTGCATTTGGAGTATAATTGCTTTTTGATTATGTTGTATGCTTTTTTGCACATTTTTATCCAATAAAAATTTTGAATTAAGTTGTAACATTATCGTTGTGATTTTTAGCACTGCTTTCAAATACTAAGAATTAACTATCACTGTTTAGCAATAGTAATATTTAGGATTTTATGTAACATACTTTTTGGTTTACGCTTAAAAGCAATATGGCCTCCTTTATAGGCCTCTGAATAGTTTGTTTAAAAAGTACTGAGGAATGTAAAGACTATAATATAAAGATTTTTATTGAATTTCTGAAAATAAATCTGGGTAAATATTGCTTGTCAGTTTCTCAACTGAAACGACAGATCTGCAAATCTTATATTTAAGCCATGAAAATTATATATTGTACAGTAACAAACGATATACAGTATGTTGACAATGTATGTATGGAAACGTCTGGCTGAATCAAAACTATTGTTAAAATCTTCACCTCATATAGATACTGTGGATTAGCAAGTCACTATTCTGAAGAGCACTGAAGACTGCTTCATTCCGCATTCATAAGCCAATACACGTACATGTCTTTGCTTAATTTAAAAATGATAATATTTGATTGGTAAAATTCAAACTTTTGACTTTTGAATTAAGATACAGCGCAATAATTTTCTCCACTTGCACGCATGTACACACTAATCAGCGGTCACCAAAAAAGTTACTATTAAAATGTCTTGACATTTTTTAAATGCTAATGTGGGGCTAGTTTAAATGACTGAAACATTTTTTTAAAGTTTGTTTTTGCACCTTAGAGTACAAGACTGCCCAAGCTTTACCCCCTACGTAGACCACTTTTATAGATAATGGGCTATAAAAATATATTTATGCAAAAAAAATATTTGAATTCCTTTGTGTTAGAGCAGTGGTGTTATTCACATGGGTGAAACTGGGCAGTCTTAACACTGGGTATCCGACACAGTGTGAGCCATGAAGGTTTGCCCCCACAGAACGCATGAAATCCAATGCTAATCTTTACTATCAAATCCATCCAAGTTCATTTAGAAATGTAGCAACATGCTAATTATGTGAAACAATTGAAGAGAATGAGGATGTCAAATAGGCTTTTAGCAGGAAAGGAAAAGGGCTGTATTCATTTTGCTGGGACTCCCAACAATATCACTTGTGCAGTGTGTGAAGCATATTATAGTAAATACATGAAATGATGACATTCATCTGACCCAAAAAGAGCGTGCGCATTCTTGTCATGAGTTACTGGACAGTTGCATTGCAATTGTTTGTTTTTTCTTTTAAATAGTTCAGACACTTTGTATACCGAGGGGCAACTATTATATAATGACAACTATTTCCTGGATCTCATCTGGTTTTGTGACAGTGTGTTCCTCTTGAACTGAAACAGAAAAAAACTGTTTTAAAGCGATTATCTCCAAGCAGATTTTACTCTAGGGGTTGGGCGTGTACGAAGAATGTAAGCACGGTGACCTCATCTGTGGTTTAGTCCTGTCGAAATGTGTAGCTTCTCAGAAGACGTCATTCCAACTGTCTGTGACTGGTAGATGTTCCGAAAGCAATAGTTCTGGGAGTCTCCATTTTATTTCTTCGATAGATACTCATTTGATTTAATGGATTTGTAAATATATTTTCTTTTATCAGCGATTTAAGGAGGAGCAGAGTTTTGCTGTTTGCTCTGTAAAGACTGTTGAGTAGACATGGTATCTTTCCATTGGAGTTGTGATGCACTTAACCTTTTTATACTAAACTTATAAAACAAGGTTACAAATTTAGAATAAAAACATTTTGTAAACGTAAATTACACCTTTTTGTTGTTTTTTTTTTTTTAAAGATCCCTTTCGTTCAATTGTTATATGCACGAACGCATTTGCGGGAAATTCTTCAAAATTCTGAATCCTGAATTCTGAAGTCATGAGGGTAAATTCAGTTTCTCTCCCAATGTCTGATACATTGCCACAGTGGATAGTTCTTGCAATTGCGCTACTCTTCAGAACCACATGGATTATATTGATTTGTACATTCCAAATCATACTTTCCACCCTGATGTTGAATAGATCTCAAGAGTGGGTATGTTGTGATGTGAGACACAGAGAACGCATCTTTCATAATTGTGGCACACTGTTGCTTGTAAATCAACAAAACAGGACAGATAAAAAAGCAGATAAAATGTCGCTTTATCCTAATTTCTGCAGAATATTTGTGAACCTGAAAAAGGAACCACGCCTGCCAACAGCTCATCACAAATTCCTTGTATCCGTGTGTGTGTGGCCTTGAGTTGAATGGGGAATTCCACCCAGATATGCTGAATCTGCTTTGCTGATCATAAACAAAGAACATAGTTTCTGCTGCCTACATTGCTCTGACACCAACTTGAATTGGAAAGGTCCTCTCCTATGGCTCCACTGTGGTGGATGCAGATTTTGTATTTATGTTTCTTTTTGCCAGGGAGTCAAAATTTGCATTGAAATGTAGCTCAATTGGTTCTGTATAAAAGTGCTAATGTCTTGGTCATGATAGTATTTATATCTAATTTTAACAATTGAGCTCGTTTGGCTCTATGCATGAAGCGGCCGTCACGTAGCATATCTACCACTGTGTTTGGGGTGCGGTTATCAGAATCACCCTACTCAGTTCCCTGAAGCTGGAGCAAGGCTAATTGCAGAAGCTACCTCAGGAATTTAAGAAGCGAATGACCAGCACGTCCAGACAGAACAACTGCAGAGTACGGACAAGTCGTTTGCAAAAGGAGAATGCCGACCGAGCCGTGTATCATGTTTAATAGTACTGCGAACTTACAACCACGACATTGTAGCATATGTAAACAGTGAATAGCTTGAACAGTGAACCAATCACTAACAAAATTTGGTAATTGTTTTATTATTTTGATTTTGAAACAATAAGCTTTGAAAATTTAAAATATTTATGACTGCAGAAACACACGTCATACATTTCACTTGGTCATATGCAAGAACAGTAATTGTGTACAAGGTTATTTAGCTAATGTAGCTTATCCAAGTCTGTTGCAAATACATTTTTTTAAACAATTAATTCTCATATAAAACATGAACATTTCAGGAAGACAAAAATATTTAACACTCATCAGGACATCAGTGTCCCTCTCATCTTATGAACTCACAAAAATAAAAGACAATACGACTTCGAAATTGAAATTATTTCAAGCCCTATTTAAGTTCAAACTTTTATTTTGGTTAAATTTAAAACATTCATAAGTGACCTATAATATGGCTCACCCATATGAGCAAGCATTGCTCTCAATAATTTTGTCACATATTTGTAATATGACAGAAAAACAGAACAGTTACATTTGAAAAAACACTTGTACACAGATGCAATTCACAGCATGAGTTAAAAAAAAGGTGCTCATTTATGCCTTTGTGACTTTCTTAAAATCAGGATGCTAACATTTGGCTACATTAAGTGTCCACTCCAAGAGTTCAGCTGTGAAATCTGAAAACGCAATACTCAGTTTGGGAGACAAAACACCCATGGATTATATTCTATCAGTATTACAATTGATCTCTTTAGAATTTAGTTTACTATAAATCTGAACTGTTTCTTGGGACGATTCATTATATATTAAACAACTATGGATTCTGTATGCAGGAGAGCTTACTACAAGACATAATATCAGTGCATACAGCAGTTTGTATTGGCACAGGATCATAGATTGTAGTTAGCCAGGAGGAGCTATAATTTCAGCCAATCGCATACCTGCTGGGGACACATAGGAGCCTCGTCTCTCATGCTGATTGGCTGCTGAAGGACTTTGAAGGGGAGGCCAGGACCAGGCAAAGCTGAAGATACTGTGTTCATTTGATTCTGCCTGATGAAAAAAATATGAGATTCACAGTCCTGGGACACAAGTCTGTCCTTCAAAAAGTTTTATGGTCTGGGCATGACAGTCTGGCTCCCGGAAGTTTCTAGCGCACACAAGCCCATGGCTGCATGTATTGCGTCTCTGTCTTTTCCCCACAACAATGGACCAAGGAAGCGCAAGAGAAACCTGAGCGCTACTCAGCATCAACCTGCCGAATCCTGTTCTCCATGAAGATCCCGGAGTGATCCAGTTGATCCTTGTGCTGGATCCAGTCGCTTTCCTTCACTCCTCTGGCCATGCCTTTGGGCTGAGTGACAGGGGAATATCATTACAGCCAATGCTGGTATGAGTAACACCTTTAATATCAATCCTAACCTGAATTACGTCCAAATTAATGACGATGAATTAAATTCTTTTTATCATCGGATGGGGGGAGGGTGGCTGCATTCAACAATAGTCCGAACAAGAACACATTTTCAGTGGTGCTGATAAATTTTAAAACATTATACAATTTGTACTGGCAATAGGCTGCTGACAAGTTAAAACAAAGTTTTGATCCCAGACACTCAATCTCTGACTCAAAGTACTGTGAGAACATAAGCCTGAGAAAGTAGATGAACCCTTAAAGATCAACAATGGATTGTTTTTTTTTTAATCAAGGAAAAAAAAAAAAAAAACAGATTTAGGCAATATAAAATGTACTGACCATTTCTTCACCATAGCTGATGACAAGAATTACATCTCCTTCCTCGAACTGCAGATGTCCCTCTTCCTCAGATACATGGCTCTCTTTCGCCACACCCTAAAGCAACAGGGAAAATGAACCCACACTGTTACGAACAGAACTTTAGACAGGGCTACAATGATTAAGACTCTCGTTCTTGCTGAAAACTTCTGAAAAATCTGAGAAGGTCAAAGATGAAGCCCACAGAGCACTGTGCACTTATTTCCTGCTGACTCCCAGGCCTCGAGTTTGAGGTCCCCGTCTCACATAATCTCTCTCACCTTGTAGAGAAACCCGGGCGGATTCTCAGTCTCGACCGTGCTTGCGGGCTCCACCTCCACGCCGTTCGTGTCCAGTTTGAGGCTGATCCTTTTCTCCGAAGCTTTGCGGGGGGCTGGTACGGGTCTGTCGTCGGCATCCCCGGGCGCCGGGTCCTCCGGGTCGGACCCGGGCGCCGCCGTGCTCCCGTCCTCTGGGTCGGACCCGGGTGCCGCGCTCCCGTCCTCTGGGTCGGACCCGGGCGCCGCCGTGCTCCTGTCCTCCGGGTCGGACCCGGGTGCCGCGCTCCTGTCCTCCGGGTCGGACCCGGGCGCCGCGCTCCCGTCCTCGCCGTTCTCCCCCCGTCCTGGATTTTCGGCTGGGCCTTCCTCTGCGGGGTCCCGCTCCGCCTGGGCCGCGCACGGCTCCGGGCCTTTCTCGTCCTCTTCCTCCTCCTTCCCCTCGTTCTCCCGCCCCTCTTCCTCGCGCACCGGACGGGCGGCCTCTTCATCGCTCGCGGCCGCGGGCGGGTCGCTGCAGTCGTCCGAGTTCACCTCGGGCTCCTCGGGATCGGAGGCCTCTCCGGGGGAGGAGCCGGCCGCGTCGGCGGCCTGCTCGGCGGGAACGGCGGCATCGGCGGCCATTTTCTCCTGGTCCTCCCCCTTGAGCATCTGGATGGGCCCGAGGCTGGAGCCGTGGTCCGAGGGGAACGCCGTGTTGCAGGGGATTGGGGCGGAAATCATCAGGGACCGCCTCTTCTTAGAAGCAGTCCCAGCGCTATTGCTACGGAGAGAAGGAAAACAGTAACATCAGCACACGCTTAGGAACCTTAACCAAACTCTCAAGAGTTGAACTGTTGTGAAGTCAGTGAGACATGGAGAACACAGTATCTGTAATAATTGAGGAACACCATAAAACTTAAAATCAACAGAACAGTAAAAGTGTACGTTGAATCGTAATTTATGAAAAACCTTTGTGAACCTGAAAAGGGAACCATCATTCCTACCAATAGTTGATAACTAGCCTTTATATCAAATGTATGCATCTTCTTGTGTCTAATGAGGAATTCCTAAGTCCAGAATTCATCTGAATTTACTAAGACTGATTCCATCTCTGCATGGAAGCACATCCTCAAACAAAAACTTGAAATAGTAAATTCAGTTACCAAGTCTACAATTTTTGTGTGCATTATTTCTGCCGAAATTAAAACAAACAATCTTGTGTCGCCTTTCCTTGCATGAGTGTGCATATACTGTACATTACAAACAGCGTGCATGTGTGTTAAAATATCTTCTTAAGTCAGAGGTATAAATATTGGCCATATTCCAGAGATGACATTTAGCGTACTTGTTCCATACAGAATACATTGTCTCAATGGATACATTTTGGATGGTGGTAAATCACTTAAACATTATACATTAAGTTTTGAAATTACAGAAATTAAAAAACAGGGCATATTTCAATGCAATGAGGTTTCTATTTCATAAACTGACACAACCTTTAAGTTGAATAATTAAAGCTTGTAAAATATATTTAGCATTATTATTTTAGGATACCGTGTTTCTATACTTAGGGGTATATACAAAAAGTCGCAGAAAAGGATCTGCAACACAATCCAGGTCATGAAAATGTATTTCTGATCGTATAAAATGTTTTAAATGATTGCTGTAAAAGTCAATTAAATAGTATAGTCCCCTTTAGCAGCGGCAATACATTTTTGTCTCGAGAACCATATATTCTGCTATGCTGAAACCTACACTACAAGGGACAATCAATAAAAAAAATTTTAAATCATATTTTTGAAAACATGTTTTGGTCAAAAAAATTACAGTACAACATTTTTCTGCCGGGCATCAGGAGGTAATAAGAACAGATGTGCAGGAAATTGCATGCCATGACTCACCAACATGTTTCTCAATATATTTAATTTGTGTGTGAGGTGGCGTAAGGAGAGAGGAGCAAAACAAATAGTGTGACACATCTCTGATTGCGCAATCAGAGCCGGAGAGCAGACAATGTGACGACAGACCAGACAGGATGAGACAGACCCACGTGGAAAATGAGGCAGGCAAGAACTATGTGGACAATCCAACAGTGATCTTATCTGGGTTAGGCACTTGTGGTCTGGAAACCTGCTCTTAACAGCAAGTGTGTATCAAAGCTATGTTACAAGCCGGTTTGGAATATTATTCCATCAACCACCCATATAATCGCATTTTCACATACCATAATATGTGGGGCCCAGTGACATACGAATATCCCCACAAGCATGAAAGAGAAGAACCTTAAGCAGTGACTTTTAAAAATAGCTTTTGTTCGCCTGTAGACTAAAACAGTGCTAATAACGCACATACCTTTCCCAGCCCTTGATGATGAAGGCCTTGTCTGAGTGCTGCATCTCCAGCTTCTTCATCACATCGTACAGATTGTTGTTGAGCTGAAAGAATTGAATTTTCACCCGGTTAAAGCTGAGGATAAAGGGTGGGGTCACTTCTCTGCATCGATACACATTTTTAGGGACTAAGGCTCAGAAGTGCATGGGCCCCCAACTGATATTGTTTAATCCTGTAAAACCAATAAATATCAGCATGTCACCAAAGTAGGCACATTTGTAGATTATGCACGCAACCCATATCAATTGACCACTAGTTGGCCAGATGGCGGCACTCTAATGAACAACAGAAAATGCATGAAAGCATAGGAAGCATGGACCCACATGCAACACTGACTCACTGACAGTCTGGAAAGTTCATACCTAGACTTCTCCCCTCACTAGGAACACATTTCCCTCAAGGATTCACAGTGTCAACCATATTGGATTTTTTGCCATTTTGGGAAATGAGCGTATCAACGAAATGGCATTTCACATAACTCAAAAAAAAAAAAAAATGATGGGCTGCATTTCAAACTGTTTTCTAGATTAAGAATTGAACTTGTTTAAAGCTATGTGAAATCCCCCTCTGTCAATAATTAATAAGAACAGTAATATAAGAAAGATCCATTTTTACATTCAAGCAGCTGTGACTCAGTACAGTCATCAATTTCAGTTAGAGTCTGTCTTTTTTCACACACACTCCCTGTCAAAATAGGCGAGGTAAATCTTACCTTACTTATTTCCTTGTAGAACACGTCCCTTAAATTGGAGACGTTCTGAAAGACTGTCACATAGCATCCTATTCGGCTGTAAATAAGGAGAAAACAATTGTATACCATGTCTTTCTTTGCCCAAAATGTATAACAGAATTACCCTGCAAAAATTATATTTGACTGATGACTTTTGACTGAATTATCCTAAAAAAAATTCAATTTGCCAAACAACAAATCAAAACAGAATTATCCACCAAAATTAGCATTTCCATGTTGATATTCCTATAGCTGGTAATTATTCAAAATATGTGGCATTTTAAAAAATGAGAACCTTTCAAATGTTTTTTTAGTATATGTATTAGTATTTATTAGTATTTTTAATGCTTCCTTTGCTTCACCCCCCAATTTTAAATACCCAGTTGTATTGTTACTCTGGGACAGCTCTCCTGACCATCATGACATCAGCTGCCACTTCTCATCACATCGGGATAAGGAAGTGATGGGGACCCTCTCCCAATGGAGGTGAAAGTGGACCATGTGACAGAGGTCAGAGAGCCCTCCTCTCCATGCACCATCATTCCCTGCACTACATTACATTTTTGCATTTAGTAGAGGTTCTTATGGAGAGAATTTTACAGCGATTCCATTTTTACATACAATCCATTTATACAGCCAAGCATTTTAATGAAGCAGGTCAGGTTGAGTACCTTGCTCACGGGTACAGATGGGAATCTGACCAACAACCTTTGAGTCACAAGGTCAGTTCAATAACCACTAGACTACACTGCTGCCTCCAAACAAGCACAATGACCTGTGACCTCAACTGAATTTGCTTCTCTTGGACCACACGACTTGTCAGTATGCAAATCACTGGTGCAAGTAGTCATATTCAGTACTACAACCAGTAACACTGATAAAAATGCAAAGAAGAATATATAAACATAATTACCTGTGGGCAGTAAACTATTTGTTCTCCAGGTTAATGTAAAGTCATGCCTTTAAACATCATTTGGCCAACATTTATTCAAAAACACTGTTTTAAGACACTCCATTTGGCAAAGGAGTAAATTTACATTTAAAAACACTTATTTAATATTTTGTTTGTAAGTATGAATCTTATGATTCCTTGAAGATAAATTGTGTATGCTAATTAATAAGGTGTGATTATGCATCCAAATGTACATTTCTTTGATTCAGAACTGTTCTGAAAACAAGCCAATAAGCATACCATTTGCCTGAAATAGACTCGAAAAGAGGAAAAGCAGCTGTGGTGTCACATGGTTAAACCTCAAATAATTCACGCCATAGCTTTAGAGTGAGCACAGAAGCAGCCTCACTGTGGATGTCACTGAAATTTCCCCTGTCGTAGTGTACAGTACTTACCTGGCTGTGCTGTACCAGGTTTGAGCTCATCAGTCTACTGTGTGGAACTCACCTCTGATAGAGGACGGGCAGCTCTTCCCTCAGCTCTCGATTGATGTCCTCGAACACGGTCTGAGCTTTGTGAAATTCTTCCTCAGCCTGCGCACAGTGAGTACAGTGAATCTGTTATTGTGTGATGAGGCAAAATTACATTCCTGAGAATGGATGTCATTATACGTCCTCAACAAATCTTCATAAAAATACAAAAAAACTCAATAAAACCAGGGCAATACAAAACAGGACACCTCTCGTCCAGTAATAATCGAATTGGGACTTACATGGTGAAATATTATGAAATGATGTTACAAATGGAAAGAATGCACTCGTTAGAGAGTAGACCTCTGCCAAGGCACAACAATCTCCCAGCACATGAATGTTCACAGAAAATGTCTTGGTGATCCAGTCATTATTTTTAAAAGATATGTTTGGCCTGATGGTGGTGCTAGAGGAAAGGTCAGGGGGTCACCAAAATCAATAGATTTCTTCCTCTTGGGAACATGAATGTGCACAGAAAGTTCATTGCAATCCAGCCATTACTTTTTGAGATGCGTCAATCACAATTTGAAAGATTGGACTGATGGTGGCACGAGAAGAAAGGTCATGGGGTCACCAAAATCAATTGGTTTCTTCCTCTTGGGAGTATGAAATTTCATGGCAATCTGGCCATTATTTTTTCAGATATTTCTGTCGGATGTAATTACATAACCTCCTTGGCAGAGGTAATTATATCTAATTACGAATTCAATTTTATGAACAAACTGGCTCACTCCTCTGACAAACCCTGACAAGTTCCTGTAATCTGACCTTTGCTATTTTGATTTCATCTTTTTTTTTGGCACTCTGCAGTGCCTCCAGGTGGTGGCGGGAGGAATCGTAGTCCACTAGCTTCCTGCCACGTTTGGCAACTCTTTCCTAGAGGCAGGGACAAAATGGGGAAAAAATAGTCAAGATCGCGAGAGACACTATTCACGGGACAGTGAGGTTACAGTGTTTGTTCAAATAAAGATGTATTCAGTACAGCACATCAAGATTTTCCCTATTTGGCATTTCATTTTCACAGCTGACAAACAGGAGTAAACATTAATGAAATAGCAATTAGGAGTACAACAACAGTTTGATGAAGTGGCTTTAAGACCGACCTTGGCTTCAGGAAACTGGCTTATGTAATTCTCCATGATGCGGACAGCTTGGTCTGCCAACTTCTCCTCGTAGTCGTTCCACAGAAGGTCTTCACTCTTTCATGGAGGGAAGAAAAGTGACTGCACTGGCATAGCTGGACAGGTCAGCACTGCCCAAATTTGAACACATAGGAAAGTGCCTCCCACCATCAGTATTACAGAATCCATGTTGTATTAAGGCCATCTAAAAACCTCACTGCCTTCAATCTCCCATACCTGAAATGTATTAATCTTATAGGTCAAAGCACACTCCTTCACACCAACAACACCAAATGTGATTATACAGAGAAATGTTGACTGGAGTTTCAACCAAATAGGTCTTTATCGGGTCCAGTCACGTAAGAAAGACCTACTTGATGGAAATATTGTCTTTGTCATGCAGACAATACATTTTAGTTGAGAGTACTTTGGTGTGCAGAATATTTTTTCCTTTAATAAGAGGCTAAAAACCTGAGTGAGTGAGAGCAACAGACAAATATGAGAGTGGGCAGGAGAGGACAGTTGTTGTGAGAGGGGTCAGATATTAAATGGGTGTGGTCAGAAATGCTGTGGGTGTGGCCACTCATGTTGTGGGCGGGACCTGACTAAAGCAGTCCCTGCAGGGCTCAGGCACTCACTTCCACAATAACTGCCAAATCATCTCCACCTTGCCAGTCTTCTTCGTACACATCTTTCAGCGACTGGGACAACCGCTTCGTGGTCTCACGCATCACTGTGGAGTAGAGCAGGGCAGTATCTCAAACAAGGCCAGCTGTGCAATACTTCTAATGATGTCACACAGAATCGCATACAACCAGCAGATTTGTGCCTCTAATTATGTTATACAGAATCACCAGCCAGCAGGGAGATAGCTCTAATTATGTCATACGGAATCACACACAACAGCGTAAAGCCTTAATTGATGTCATACAGAATCGTACACCACAAGCGGCATAGTACCCCTAATGAGGTCACAGACTCACAAATAGCATAGCCAATAGTGAGATGCCTCTAATATTGTCATACTGTAGTCCTCCAGGTTCCAACTGTAGCTACACTAAAATTAGCTCAGTACTAAACACAATTTGATCATAGGATTGTGAACACAATGATTATTATAAATGAGAAATTTTTTTAAAAATTTTTTTAAACATACCATCCTATAATTCAGTTCCATTGCTTACTATGGGAAATGAAACTAGCAAGGTTAAAATTATATAGAGTAGGGTACCACACTGCTTGTTCCTCCTGACAGTTATTTTGGGCAAGTCTGCGCAACCGTACATTTAGCCGTATCTAAAGGTCATACTATCAGTGGTTTCCTGTAACATGGCGCTATGAATGTGGATGGCTGGGAGTCTCCCTCTTATCAACCATTTTCTAAAACAATTCCACGTTGACCCTTCTCTGTAAAACGGAGAGTGTGTCTGAAGGCCACGAGAACAGCACTGCAACAAACAGAATGTTTTGCGGTCTAACAGCCAGCTCAGCCCACTTCTTCCTCCACTTTCACTCTCTATTCCCAGAATAGAGCAGTGAATCAACTAAAAAATCCTACGCTGAAGACACGGCCAAGTCTGACCTCTCTTAAGCAGTCCGCCCCAACTCACAGCTGTTAGCACAGCTGTTTCTCACACAGGCAGAGGATTAATATGTGCTTTTAAGGAGTATAATAGACTAATATAATGCTCTTTCTTCTGCTCTCCCAAAAAAACAGCTTCAACTTGCTCGAAGACCACACACTTTCAGCGAAACAAAAAATAGAGCACACTTTACACCTCAACTTGAATCATTACGTTGTTTGTCAGTGAGTTTCGTAGCTTAAAATAACTTGGTTACACAACTTATTTTGTGCTCGTTTTTAAATAATGAAATGGCTCAGCATATAAATTACACACAAATTACCTTCGAGAAAAACACCAGCCCCAAACCTCCCATAGATCTGCAGAAGCTCAACTTCATGATATCCCTGAGGTACATTGCTGGAGGTGTGTGAAGGTTCTTAAGTCTGTACGCACTGAATTGTGGAACACCATGCCCAAGTGGGTCAGAGGCAGAACATTCACTGAATTTTAAGAGCCACAATATTTTAAAATGGCTCCCAGCTAACTCCAGTTCTTACTAGGTTTTAAACGTATATTTAAATCTTTCTTATTTTATTTGCCAAGTACCCTTACCACCAGTAAATTAAGGATTAGACCCCAGCATGTCTGATATGACTGGGGTGTATTACTGAAAAATCAGTAAGCAATAATATGAATAGAAATAACAGTACCTTTGACAGCATTGAAGTATGCCTTTACGTCTTTGAAAAGGCGGTTTCCATCGCTCTGAAATTAAAGGAGAATGTGGCTTCAGTTTCCTGATGCTCTCTGACGCTTTCCCATAAAATAACTAATGTTTAGCAAACATCATCTTTTCATAGCTAGTACATTTAACATATTTCTGTCCAAAAAAACATGCATTATGTAAATGGAGAAAAATGGGTAAAAGACAAAACATTGGCAATACAGGTGTAAGAACTGTCAAAACAAAATCAGAGATAAAGCTGCATTCATTCAATAAATTAATACAGCAAGAAAAACAACATAAATAATCACAGAAGAAAGAACATATATCTATATGTAAAACACAGAGGGCAAATTTTGTAAGTAGCCTGTATAATTAAGAACACCTATATTCAGAAATATGGCCAGAACATGTGAATGATTGACTTCAAGACTGAATTTTATCAGGTAGCGTGTGCTCAACAACTTACAAGCTTGTAAGCCTCACAACTTTTCCCTTTGTTTAAATAAACCATCACCATAGTCACATCCCAAACGGCTACAATAAATGATACTATTCCCATCCATTAGTCTGCGTTTTCCTTATTTTACATCCACTAATGCAAATCCTCATCTGTGTATCTGATGTGACTAATCAGTGGTTTAAATAAGGCAAGATAGAGAATCCAACAGCAGTGATCTGTGCTACCATTTCAGGGAGTTCATATTTTGCTTGTAATACTGCATAACCAGATGTTCCAGAAAAATGACTCATGCTGAATATGGGCCCTGCTTAACTATTATTAACAGAAACACTGATTGCATTACAGCATTTCAAGAACAGAAGCTAGTGTGCACATGTCACATGTGAGCAAAAGCTCAGCACTGCACTGTGGTGAAACACACTTTGTCTGTGGGTGGATACACTTCCTGCGTTACAGAGTGCGCTCAAAAAATGTCTCAGTGCAAAATTTTACCACCTTTGAAGACTGAACTCTCTCCAATGCACACAAAACACAACAAATCCGCAAGCTGGGCACAGAAATTACAACCCACAGGATCAACCTTTATACAACACTGCTATTGGAAATAGTTAACACAACCCCGAGGAATTAACGTTACATTTTTGTACATTTTAATGCACAATTACTTTTTATCTGCTGATTTTAAAATATTGGAAAAAATTAAGGCAAATATGCCATGTGCAAAAGCAACACCTCCTCTGGATCACAGCTTCCAAACATTTCTGGTAGCCAGCTGACGGTCTTTCTGTTCTTGCTTTAGGAATTTTATCACACTCTTCCTAGCAGAACCCTTCTGGTTAAGAAATATTCTTAGGTCTTCTTGGATGCACTGCATGTTTGATATCTCCCCACAGACTTTCAATAATGTTCAAGCCTGGAGGCTGGGAAGGCCGTTCCAAAACCATAATCTCTCATTTCTTTGTTGTTCATGATTGATACTGAGATATGTTTTGGATGGCTGTCTTGATGAAATATCCAATCTCTTTTCAGCTTCAATTTCTTCACTGACCCTGGGACAATAGCTTCTTGGATTTGTTGATAATTAGTTAAATCCATTCTTCATTTTGCCTGTATAACATTACACCAGCTACCACAGAACCTCAAAGCAAAAATAGATCCACCCTCATGCTTAGCAGTTGGGAAGGTGTTCTTTTCATGAAATGCGTCCCATTTTTGTCCAAATGTATACTTGGCGTTTGTGGCCAAAGAGTTACATTTTTTGTTTCAACACTCCACAGCGCTTTGTTCCAAAAAGTCTCCAGCTAATCTTTGTACACGTGGTGTTGCATACTTCATACGGTGACTCTTGTGATGAGATTGCAGGAATTGGTTTCCTTCTGAAAACCCTTCCATGCAGACCATTTTTTGCGTAAACAACTCTGTACAGTGGAACAGTGCACCATTACTCCTGGTATCACTAAATCTTTCTGCAGGTGTGTTGCAGTTATATCTGGGCTTTGCTTTGCATAAATGGTTAAATTCTGCAAATAAATAACACCTGTGCATTAAAGTGTGCAGGAATGTCATGTTTCAGGTTGTACCCTGTATTGTGTCAACTTATTTTCACTTTGAGATTCATATCTATTACTATTTCAAGTCTTTCATGGTACAGTGTGATGTATTAATCCATTTGTAGGGGTAAAAACTCTTTCAAATTAGTAACTGACCAACACCAGAAAAAAAGGTGATTTCACTTAATATCCAAACTAAATAACTAGCACCAGACAGAAAATGAAACCAGGGACATGTAGGTTGAGGTTAATAAGCAACACACTGCTCAAAACAGAGGTGAGGAAATCAGACATTATGACGTGGTTGTAGCAGTGGTTGTTGGAGCACTCCAGTACCTGTTGTTTGTGGAGCTTCTGAGAGCACTGTTCAAACTGTTCATCTTTGGTCTCCACCGTTTTCCCCAGCTTCTGCAAGACCTGCAATACAGTGAAATGTCTATAGGTTAGAATCCATCTATTCACCACATCCATCAATGCATCTCTACAATATCTATCTGCAATATCCAAGCCTACATCTGCAGGTCACATACATATCGATCAAATCCATCCATTCATCACATCAGGCTTTCCATATTTCACATCTATCCATTTACATGTCACATTCATCTGTTCATCACCTCTTTCATGGTCACATCTAGCAGCCATTTTACACTGGAATTACATGCAGGTCTTAATGCTGCTCTTTGTAAAAGCACTGGTGGAACCAGACAGACAAAAGTGAAGAACATCCAAGTATATATCGATTAACACCGCAAGACAAGAGACATTTCTGGGCAAGCCATTTACAGCCTAAATAAACCCACATCTATATGCTTATTTTGCAAAAACTGCAATCTCTGTATGCAACTAGTTTCACTTAGCGTCAATTCTCTGATTAGACCAATTATTTTGGGTAGCTCGGAAACCGTGCAGCCCCCAGGCCCTGCGGCCAACCAGAGCCACAGCCAAACACGAGAGAGGAAGTCAACAGACGACAGGAAGTAGCGGGCCTCAGCCCAGAAAAGAGAGACGCCCATCTGTGCCTCCGCGTCCCCACAGCGGCAATGGCGAAAACACACAAACAAACAGCTCCAGGAACGAGGGGCGATGCTAGCCTGTAGCGGACTATGAACAATGCCTCTGGACTCACTCTGGTATTTTGTGGTGCTCAACATTTACAATAACCGTCAAGTACGAATCCCTGGGATGACGCAATGTGGCATGACAGGCATATAGATACTTCATTGTCCGCATATAAGGACAATCTTTTCGCAGCGGGTGCAGATGACCTGAGCAAAACAGACTTTGGTAACTTCAACAAACACAAATAAGTCACAATTTTATTCACAGCAGACAGCCTCCTGACAAACACAGGGGTTACAATGTCTAACATACACTGTTTTTGATACGCCGTTGGCAAGGGGTTACAAAACTTCAGACCCCAAACACGCCATTTTACAGCACAGGCATGGATACCTGTGATCATGGGGCAGGTTGAGAAAGCAGTAATGGGATTGTGGTCATAAGCTGTGGTTTTGGCCTTTCGCCATACCGGAAACCGAAAGGCCTGAAATGTAGCCGACGCTACAGGACACAAGCGCGGGCTCCATTACAGCACTAGTGCTACGTGGCAGCAGAGGCAGACTGGGCTACAGGGACAGGGAGCACAGAAAGGTTAGAGCAGGTGAACATAATGTGCACCATCACACAAATTAACCTACAGTATATACTTACATAATACATACATATGTGCGTAAGAGTGCATTTGTTCACCAATGCTTTTGCAGTGCATGATACATTATGTCAGGTGACCTATGATGTACGCGCTATAAATACAGTAGCTTTTTCGCGCCAACATACATATCACATACATGTGCAAGCCACACTAGTGGAATGACCACCAAGGAATCTCTGACAGAAAATGTATCAGTTTCAACTGCACGGCACGACTAATGCCACTTACTTTAAGGGACTGATACCGCTTACTTATTTTAAACGGACTGGTAACACAACTCCTTTGTGAGAATCTCCCATTTGAGAATGAGAAGCACGTACTTTCTGGAAACAGCTTAGGATAGGCACACCCAAAAGGCAGGCGTATTTATTTTGAGGCCCATTGCAGAACAATTTGGGGTCAATTATTGAACTTCAGGGACCCCCCAACTTCCCCAAAAGCATACCTACATCCCTTTTCAGCAACTCAAAAGAAAAAATATATATTCATAAAGTTTTTATAACAAGACAAGAACATTATGAATCCAATCTTTCAAAACTAAAATCGCTGTTCAATTTTTTTGCAACACGAACGTCAATTTGTCATGCCTTGCTGGAATGTCATTTAACCAGATGTTTGCATATAATTAGTCAGGTTTTCTTCAAAAAGAGAGGGGGTTATTTATCCATCTTTTAGTGATTCAGACATTATATACACACATTAGAAAAGTACAAAACGTCTTAGTAGGGCACAAAACGTCAGTCATGAGCAACGTAATGGCAGTAGAACTTCCTAACGATCCCTTTTTCTCTTTGGTTTGCTTGTATACATTTCTAAAAGACACCAAGTTACCTACCAAACAAAATGCCAACATTGGCTAACTCATTAGCACAGAATAACGAACTTGATAGTTTCCTACACAATGTCAAATACACTCATCCACATATAGCTGCAATACTAACAGTGATGACCAAAATGTTAATCTCTTCGTGGCTATTGATCTTTTCCAGTGGAAAAAAGGGATTTTTTTGGAGATGGCTACATTATTTGCCTTTCAGAATCAATTGAAACTTGTAGACAGAACATGAATTTGGAAATAAGTTCATTTGAACTGCAAACTCAACTAGTCTGACAGTGCAGGGTGCATTTCAACTAAAAGCAGTGAAACATAACCAAGTCTATTTCTCAGCTCACCTGAGCCACAATGTTTTCAGTTTATTTACATACACCACTTAAGAATGATCTTAGTTTTGTGATCCCCAAAAGAATAATCATAAATATCCACACAGCAAGAGATATAGAACAGACAGTTCTGTGCTAAAAATGGACGAAATGTAAATTAGTTACAAATTCAAAGACCTTCCCATGAATTCAAAACACTAATAGTAACTCTCCTCTTCTGATTGAGAGCAATGACATTTCACTTCCCTATGGCTACAAACAACGTGTCACAGTATAAGCCAGTGTTCACTCAGAAAGGGAATGTCCAAAACACTTCCACAAAAGACAGACACAGCACTAAAATCAACCTTAAGTTAACAGTTCAGATCTCCAAATCACACTGCCATTTTTGTTGTTCTATATAGATATACAATTGTTTTTTTTTTTTTTTTTACTTCTAAGGCCTAAAAAAACAATAAAATGGGGCCTGAACACAAAAGAAGCTGAAGCTGATACCCTGCATGTCTCAGTTTTCATCAGGAGCAGCTATTCTCTTTATCACGAGAAGGAGAAGTAGAGTATGCTTCCTCTAGGCAGACCCACATACACGGCTCCAGCTGACTGTTCACCTGCTATCCAGGTGTCCCCGTCCTGTCTCCCCAGCCTACCTTCTCCTGAGCGCGACTCAGCTGCTTCTGGACACGCCTGGCGAAGATCCCGGCCGAGCCACTGCCGCCAGAATTCGACTTGTTCTCGGCCATCTCTCCTCTCTGCTCTCTTCTTCCTCTTGCAAACTGTCGTTGCGGTTTTATATGCTCCTTGCTACAGATGGGGGAGGGGGTGGCTGGGGAGGTGAGAGGGCGGCAGAGCTATACAAGGCTTCGCAGGCATACATGCACCACCATACAAATCCACTCAACATGGTCTCATAGTAGGGGATACCCTCTCCTATCTTTGTAGAAGAAATACATCTGTTTTCCTGTAGATGCAAGCTAGCCAGACTTGGAAGTTGAGAGACTTTCAGCATTCAACATCTGAAACCCAGCATTACAACAATGGATCTTATTGCTCTGCTACTAACACCCTTTTCAAACAAGTGGGGACATGGAGAATACCTGAACGATTGGAATGAGACAGGAATGAGTTTTATGGATGGTGAACATCGTACTGTACTATTACTAATAAACTATTATTACTACTATACTTACAAACACAAGCATTTTTCCTATCATTACTCAGTGAGTCTGTTTAAAGATCATAACTACGGAGATATCACCAGTAACAAACATAACCGCTTGTGGTTATCAGTTCCAAAACTCTAGTGAGCAACAATTTGGCGACAGGCTATAATCAAATGTTAACCAATATTCCCTCGTGCTCTTTCAAAAGTTACTAACTATATGATTGGAGAAAAAAAACTCACCCGAAAAGTAAGCGGCGCTGCTTTCCCAAATGAAGAGAAATAAGCTACTGAAAAACGCAAACGGGGGGTACGAAGTTTTTTTAATGGAGTTGGTTCGTTCGGTTATTTGGGCGTGAAACGGTGCTCTGGTACCGAGAGGAACAGAAAAAAGAAAAGACTAGCGGAAGAAAACAGCAAGCTTGGACAAGTGTCCTCCTCGTGAACGGATGCAACTACAACTAGTTTTTCTTGATATTTATGAACAAATGGTGTATGCTACAGGCATGGACCCAAAAACTTACATCATCATTTAAACACATCCACCCACAGTTTTTTAAAGCAATTCGCGTAACTCCCCCAAGCTGTGTTCCTTGTACGTTGATATCGGAAGGGCGGTTACAAGCTGCCTACCTTCAAAGAATTACACACCGCTTTATCAATTCCGCGGGTGATTCATTTAGTTTTGGACAGCGCCTTAGGTCAGATACACACAGTCACTCGAAAGTTATGTTTTGCACTGTAGGTTATCGCCTTAAAATGTAGAGAAATGTCTCAACATAGCAAATTTTTAAAACGCGGAGTAAACTTTAATGGCTTACTTTATATAAGTGTATTAGGCTACTTTTATTCTAGATTTAGAATTAGCTATTACTGGCACAGTAAGTCACTCAAGCAAAACACCTATTGAAAATTGTTGCATACTGTAACGGTTGATAGCATAAAGCGCAATTTCTACATATGTATTTAGGAAATTGCAAGGTTGCGTGATACCGCCGTCTAGCGATGGAAGATAATTTAATGATTCTTGTGGTCAGAATAATTTTTGCATCTTGATTATGTTGCAGATTTTTCTGAGCGCAGTATGTCCATCTCATTGTTGATTCTATTTAAAGCGCATATTCTTTGGCAAATCAGTAAAAAATAATAACCAAGCCCAGCATACACAATATCCTTAAGAGCCTCACCTTGTCACCTACAAATGAAGAGGCGCGGCTGCAAATTGCATTTTACCAGCTGCTTCTTTCCGTTCAGTTCACCAGCAAACCGAAACGCATTGACACGTCAGCCAAATACACACTGCTCAGCGTGGCTGCCAGTGTTACTTCTCTGTGCGCTGTAGAGGCTGTGTGATTACTTGAGTAGTCCTGTGTGTTGTGTTGTTGTGTTCTGCTCAATAGCCTGCGCAGATTTTCCAGAGAGAGTGATATTAATCAATGTCCTGCTCAGCGCGAAGTGGGGGATAATTTAGAGGTTTACAGGACATAGCAAGCCAGGTTCTTCAGACAGAACAGTGGTTATAAGTTGTCATAATGACACCCAGCAATTCATAAGCTTGAGTAGTGGTGATACAGGGCAGAACATTTAAGCTTCAATCATAGCACATTTGCAAAAGAGTATTCTACAACGTGGTCAAAAGGATAATGAACTTTCGGTGGGTTTTTTTAAATTTAGTGCATAGTTTTGCCAAGTCATATATATATATATATATATATATATATATATATATATATATATATATATATATAGGGAGGGTGATTAATATAAACATCTACAGAAGTCGTCGGTGACCTGCTGACTTCCCTGGTGTAGGGGGATTCCAGGGTTTTGTGATGTAAAGCAAGACAATACACTTAAATGAATTCCAAATTCCGGCTTGTACAGTGCTTTATCCCTCCAGATGTTGTACATGTGTATAATACCTGATTATACTTAAAATAATTATAAATTACATTTAGTCTTATCAGTTGGTATGTCTTACGGCGCCAGTAACCTGAGACCTCTGTGCTAATGGAAACCGACATTGCGACACGATTCCTTGGGAGCGAAAAATATTCTTCAGTGGAGACAGTTGTCAATGAAATGTATTTCGAGTAACATTTTTGTTTGTTTATTTATGCTATTGTTTTACACAATTGCTTTGGCTAATCTTTCGGAACCCCGCACCAATGTGCAAATCTTAGTGCATAAATCGAAACCAAGTCATGGTATATTACTATCCCTTTACCTCTACTACAAATCCCACAATGCAACATTTGTAAATTATGGTCAAATGTGAATGGGACGGTCACTATAATTTTTGTGGACGAGAGAGCGCAGATTAGTTTTAAAAAAGTCAAACATCACAAACACACGTTGGTTTACTTACTCTATTAAGTGCTGTCAGGATATCAATCCCACTAGCACGTACATGCTCATGTATGAAAAACAATGTTTACACTTCTCTTTAAAAAACGATTTACGACGCATTCGACGACGACCCCTTATACGTCTACTCAAACAGGAAGGAAGTGTTTCGCTCCAAACGAACAGCGCAGAAGAGGAAACCTGTCAGGTGATAGAGGGAATTGTTTATGTTGTTTGCTAAC
The DNA here is from genome assembly GCF_018555375.3 of Anguilla rostrata. NCBI lineage: Eukaryota > Metazoa > Chordata > Actinopteri > Anguilliformes > Anguillidae > Anguilla > Anguilla rostrata. The sequence goes on along the minus strand of NC_057945.1, from coordinate 11,844,904 downwards.
CAGTGCAAGCGGATTTGTTAGATTTATGTAGTGAATAACTCGATTGTTCAGTTAATTATGTTTTTTGGATAATCCTGTTGACGACGACAGCGTATCACATTTTCCCGTTGATGTGAAGCAGCTATCTCAGTTTGTAAGTTGCAAGCCATGCTAGCTGAAACGGCGAAATAACGTTACTGGATAGCATCTAGCTAGTTAACGCAATACCAGCCAGCAAGCAGCTATATATGTGGACACATAGAAGGTGGTTTTGATTGTTAGTCAGTTCTTTGCTAACCTTAAAAAAATTATTTATTTATTTATTTATTTATTTTTAAATGTCAACCTAGTTGCTGTCTCAGTACAGTTGCTAATCTGCTTTCCGTAGTGTATGATTAACGTTAACAGATACTGGTGTAAGCATGTTGTTTGTCAATTTGATTAATTTCAATAGCCCTATACACACGGCTAATGACGGTGGATTGAAGCAAAGAACGTATAGCGAGATGTAATCTCATTAGTTTACAGGCTGAAATCACTCCTTGTTGCAGAAACCGTGTCACTATACCTGTAACAAAAGCGTAACATAGCTCACGTTTAGTGTGTGACAGTCTTACGTGAATTCACCCGCTTATGTAATGCATTCATTGCTCGGAGAAAGTACGTCTGCCTGTCACGAGGCGGTTTTCTAGCTATCCAAACACATAGTAATCAGTTCCTAGATTATACCAATAATACCATATAATTCAGTAATTACGTACATGCGGAGGACAGCTGAATGCAAGCTCTGTGGTATCAAAGCTGTCACGGTTGAAATGTAATATTGGCACCCTGACAGAAAATGTAGACTTGTCAAGATTGTTTTGGAAAACAGTATTGCTGCAGAACTGGAACTGTGCAATAAATAAATAACTTCGAAGAAGTGGCGTTGCGTGTGACTGAGGCTGGTATTCCTAGGCAAACTGGACACAGTATGCAGGACGCCGTGACCGCGGCCGTGAGGTTTTCGCTGTACAGCAATGGCAGCGCGTTCCCCACCGCGATGGAGAACGTCTCCGTGTTACCTACCTGGGATCCAGACACAGAAACAAATGTAACCAAGCCACACAAGTGTCTGCAAGTCCTCTATGAAGACATCAGCAACTCCAGGTATGGCTGTCTTTCATCACGCTTTGACTGAATAGCAATAAAGACAGTGTATTTATTAACACGGAACCGACATGTTTCTTGAATTCCAGTTATGCATTTTTTCGTGTTATGTTGCTGAGGAATCTTCTGGAAGTTTTTCAACCTCGAAGCTGGCCATTTCAGACAGATTGAGCTGATACATTACATTAAAATGTGTGACTTTTTATGTGTGTAAAATTAAACGGACACCAGTTATATAGGTTATAGTTCTAACACCACTCAAAACCCACGGTAGGCCTGTTAATCATTATTGATCACGCTCGTTTGCATACTGGTTTGCACAACCAGCGGTGAATCAAAATCCCCCAGTTAGTTTACTTTTGTTTTCATTTCCTATGTTCTGTGTATAAGTTTCACCTTTGCAGAAAAGCATTATTCCCCTTAAAATGTACTTCCTGTTTGGGTTAGCTCTGTGGCGGACATGGGACAAATACTTTAACTTAAGACACTGGAAAAAAGCAAAAATTCTCCAGCAGCTCTGTGAATTTTCAACAAAACGTTCTACTAACCAGAACGTGCCGATCGTACTAAATAGCTCTGATGTGAATATTGGTAGAAGCTATTGTTAGAACTGTCAGTAATCTGTCTGTAGGGTCAAAGTATTTGAAATAATCATTTGACCTAGGTCTGCCCTGTGGTATGTTGCAATAAATACATAGTTCACGATTGAAGCAGTCTGCGTGTCTTCTACATTTGTTCTTTTTCATGCAGCTTTGGTCCAGCTAAACTAAGCTAGTTAGGGACCATGTTTCTTTGCTTGTACTTGGTAAAACAAGGCCTTGACACTTCTGAAACTGGAACCATAAATAATTCCTCAAAAACCATGTACTTCACCATGTCTTTGGAAAGTACATACTGGCAACACGTAATAGCAATCCTTGATTTACATGACCACAATAACTTGAAACAAGCAGTAGCCTTTTAAAGCAGTGTTCTCATACAGTCTGAACTGTGGATGAAGGTGCAGCAGGAACATACTTTGTATAAACTGGATCCTGTAGTCCAAGTTAATCGCAGTAATTTGTGCTAAAGGGGTTGAATATGGAACCCCTGTCTGCTGATGCTTTGTGGCCCATTTTGTTTGGCTACTCTCTGGGTTATTTTGATTGGCTATTCTCTGGTCTGTTTTGATTGGCTGTTGTCGTCTGTGGCAGGGTGAGGTTCTGGGACCTATTGCTGCTGGTGCCCAATGTGGCATTCTTCATATTTCTGTTGTGGAAGCTGCCGTCCGCCAGAGCCAAGATCCGCCTGGTTTCCAGCCCCATCTTCATTACCTTCTATATACTGGTGAGCCGTGAATCGCAAAACATCCTGAGGCCACACGCTAGTCATTCTGTTCACAAGAGCTTATTTCTAACATATGTAAATACATTCCCACAGGTCTGTGTTGCTGTAAGTTGAAAGTAGTGGGGGAGTTTGTTTAGAATGGTATATTTGCACCTATTTTGCATAGCCACTTTAGTCAGTGGGTCAGTTATCGGTTACAGATTGCCTGTGTTAAGGTTAGATAGAGGCACAGTCCTCACCCCTATCATGTGATACAGACTCAGCCTCATCTCCAAGTGATACAGGCTCAGTTTCCCCCCCATCATGTGATATAGGGGTCTTTCCAATCGCTTACTTTACCTTCTTGCATCCTTCCCTCGTGTCCTTTTCTCGCTTCCTTAGCTCCACCCAACGGGGACGTGAGGGAAGGGTTGGAGGACAGCAGAATTGAGGAAAAGTGATTAGGCAAATTGAAGGTCTTTGCTCTTTCAAGCATCGATTTGAAGCCACTTCAGTTACAAATGGGCAGGTGTGGAGAGGTGGATCCGTAGGTAGATCATTTATACATCATGCATTCCAAAAATACTCCCAGAAAGGATGCGCTCATGTATCTACGCACAAGCATCATCCAGGAGCCTCCTAGTTCCTCATTCCTTCCGGGAGCTTTTAACGGGTTGGAATGTCCTTAAAGATGGTCGACCTCAATTGATTTCCAGGTCAGGCGAGGGCCGAGGCGATAAGAACAGATAAAATAAGCGATTGGAATGAAAGCACAGGTTCAGTCTCACCTCCGTCATGTGATGCAGGCTCAGCCTCACCTCCACCGTTTCTTACAGGTGTTCGTTGTGGCAGCAGTCGGAATCACTCGTGCTATAGTGTCCATGACTGTCAGTGCCTCCAGTGCTGCTACCATTATTGACAAGGTGTGTACATGTGGATATAGATAATATCGGTGTAGAGACAGTCCAATGAACACCGCCGCCCGTTTGGACTTGGAGTAAGCTTCTATCAATACCTTTACACACGGGACCTTTTTTGGGTACACTGTGTAATTTTCTTCAATATGTTTTTGTGCCTTTTGTACAATGTGCTAATGTCATAGCTGATTAATGAGTCCTCCCAAAGCCAAGGATGTTAGCGATTCTTGTCAGTGATTTACAGTGAAGGTCAGGTGGCTTGCTTGAGCCACTGCCAAAATTGCCCCCACATCTGTGATAGACGGCAGCTGTTTTGCCCAAGAACTTCCACCTCACATCAGCTATGGTGAAGGAGGAGGGATTCGTTTTAATGATCTCTTTAACCTGGGTTATGATTACATGCCCCGACTGCATTGGCCAGGACACACAGAGGAACGCTGAACTTCTTTCTCATTCCTCTCTTTTCTTTCCTCCAGGTCCTGTGGGAGATCACTCGCTTCTTCCTCCTGACGATCGAGCTGAGCGTCATCATCCTGGGGCTGGCCTTCGGTGCGTGACCTTCTGCTTCCGACTCAAACCTCTCATCCCCGACTAAACCCCAGCTGCGATAAGAAACTAGATTTACCAGACCTTTCGTTTGGGTTTGTTCATTCCTTAAGCGTTCCGGTTTGCTTGAGCAGCGTGTCTTACGGCTCGTGCCCGTTAGCGCTGGTAGGACCGCAGCTCTGGGGATGGGTCATGCCTGTTAGCGCTGGTAGGACCGCAGCTCTGGGGACAGGTCGCGGCACGTTACCGGTACTGCCGCTGGTTTTGGCGCCGCCACTAGCGTCCCTCACGGCTGTGTTTGCTCTTTCTTTTTTCGCAGGGCACCTGGAGAGCAAGTCAAGCATCAAGCGCGTTTTAGCCATCACTGCAGTCTTGGCCCTGGTGTACTCCATCACACAGGTGATTTAGAAAACGATCGATATAATGAATCGATATTAAAGTCTTCCGCAGAGTACTGCGAATAAGGTACGAAACGGGTGCTGAAATTTTCTGTGCTTGGGGGCTTGACGTGAAATCTATTATTATTGCACTGCGGCTCTGAATTTGTAGTTGACTCCGTTAGGACTCAGTTAGGCTGTAGATATGAATGGGTTGTGACTCGGAGAAGCTGTAGATGTGACTCGGTGGTGTTTGTTTCCAGGGCACTCTGGAGATCCTGTATCCCGATCAGCACCTATCTGCAGAAGACTTCAACATCTATGGCCATGGGGGGCGCCACTTCTGGCTCGCCAGTTCCTGTTTTTTCTTTCTGGTAACTGCAGAAGTGCTGTGCGCTCAGCAACACTGGAAAATTCCACCGCATGCCGCAAACACAAGAGCAGACAATACTAGCTAGATAATACTGCTGTAGACTATAGAGATGAGGATTTCTAGCCATGCACAAAAATAAGAAATATAGTCTGAACAATGGCGTACTGCTCCTGGGGAGCATTTTATTTGCACACGCACGTGAAAATGTCAGAATTCCCATTATGTTTAACCATGGCGAATGGCTTAGAATTATTTATGGAATTATTACCTGAACTCATTCCTATGTAATATGCATATCAATGTTTGTTTGATAGCTTCCTCATACTGATGCTATTATAGATGTATGTTGATTAAGAGCTAGGTATTAGAGAGAGTAAGACGTTGTGGGCACTAACATGTAGAGAGCAGGTGAGGAGTAAAAACTCTGATGTCTGTGTTCAATTTCCTTTCAGGTTTATTCTCTGATAGTGATCCTGCCCAAGACCCCTGTGAGAGAGAGGATATCCCTGCCATGTGAGCGATCACAACAGCCACAAACACGCTTACAGCGCCTTCCTTTCAACAAACCAACAGCTCTTTATAGTGAAAGGGGAACTCCCCTCATAGTGCTCACCACACAATAGCTGTGTCTAGCAGTAACAAGCGCACGATTGGTCAGTCAGGCTGGGAGGGATTGCCCTGTTGAGAGAGCCAGCAGAACAATGGTGTTCACCGTCAGCAGTGGAGCGTGCACGCAACTTCCAGACCGGGGACCAATATTTCATTTGAAATCCGTTAACCCTTTTAACTATAATGTGAAATTCCTCCATGCTTGTAGATAATGCTTATCATCGTTTGGCAGGTTACAGTACATGACACGCCTATGTATTTGAATCTGGTACGTTCACCACCATGTTCCAGCTCTCAGGCCAGCCAATAAACGGCGGGTATAATTCGATGTCCGTTTGATTCCGCCCACACCCCCGGTGTATGCGAGCTCCGGGTAGCAGCTCGAAGAGAAATTCCTCCTCCTTACGTCTGCTCCCCCTTTCTTTTTTTTCCGTTTCCCGCCTTCCCGCGTTCGCCGCGCAGCCAAGAAGAGCTTCTACGTGTACGCGGCCATCCTGTCCGTGCTCAACCTGGTGCAGGGCGTGGGCAGCACCCTGCTGTGCGCGGGGATCATCGAGGGGCTCTGGTAAGGCCTCCCTTTTACGCGTCACGCACCCGCCCTTATCCACAGCGACCGACCAGCAGGTCTCAGGCAAACACTTCATCTGAAATGATTTTACAAAAGTAAAATGGCTCCAGATTACTGTTTATAGTAGTAAAAGTTATATTAATAGTAATTTAAAATGGCTCCAGATTACTCCAGTAATTTTAAAAGAAATGTGTATATTTTCATACGATTGATTGTGTGAGCAACTAGCAATTGTTAACCCTGTATGGAGGGAACATTTTGAGGGAACATTCAGGTTTGTTTTGTCTTTTTGCAGCTGCGTGGATGTGACCACATTCCTTTACTTCTCCGTGTTTGCGCCTTTGATCTATATCACATTCCTCAAAGGATTTTTCGGGTATGTAGAGAATGTGACCTGCCCCCTGACGTTTGTTTCTGCGAATGTCGGTTCCTGTCATTTGGCAGGATCTGAACCTCGCAAGTTTCATTTAGCAATGAGACATAAGTACAGGGTAGCAGTGCATGACTTTCATGGAAAATTGAAATTTTAGCACGCAGAGCCCTGATTCTAAAAGGGCAGTTCTTCTCCCGCCCACAGACTGCCTGCGGCTCTACGGAAAGGCTGCCTAAAACGTTTAAAAGTTAATGTGTGAAAGGGGGAAGAAAGGTGTGTTTGAGTTGAGCTGAGAGAACATGCAATGTGGGGACAGAGATTGTGTGTTTGCGAGTTAAAGGGGGACATTGAGTATGGTTTACTTTTTAATGGAAGATGAGCTCCAGTGTGGCTTCGGTACTCTGGCTATTTTCCGTACCTTCACAACAGGTAGTCCAGGGTCAGCTTAACATGTCACACACACACACACCCAAGCATTGTGTGTAAAAATGGGCTTTACAGGTTTGGTGGTTAACGCTCGTGTCTGTTCGTCTGTCTGCAGCTCGGAGCCCAAGATCATGTTCTCCTACAAGTCCCAGATAGACGAGCCCGATGACACCGACGTGCACCTCCCCCCCACGTACGGCGTGGGCCGGAAGGAGCTGGAGTCGGGGTCCTACTCCAGCACGCAGATCGACGGGTCTGCTGCCTACCTGGACGACGTGGCGTCCGGGCCCTACACCGTGGGCAGCATCAACAGCATCGACAGCGACCGCTGGAGAGCCATCAATGCCTAGGGGGGCCATGGAGGCGAGGGGGGGGAAGGGGGGGGCGGCGGGAGAGGGAGGGGAAGGGGAGGGGCTGTCTGACACGCTGACTCTCGGGAATTCGGAAGAGGGCCGAGCTTTCGTCATTTTGGCGGAGGGGCGAGCCCCGACCCGCCTCATTACGGACCAGACCAGTCCTGAGGTTCGTGCTTTTGCCCAATCAGCAGCTACAGTAAGCATCGCTTCCCTAAACATTTTGAAAACCTTAAAGCTTACAAATGTAAAAAAAAAAAAAAAAAAAAAATTAAAACGTACATACGTTCACACTCACTTCCTGGTGCTGAGTGCCTCCTGGCTTTTAGATTCGTGACTTGGCATCGGTCTCTGGGCCTCACCCCGTAGGCCAAACCGCTTCATCAGAAGACGGCCCCTAAACTGTGCCATTCGGTCCTGGCTCCGCTGTGCTTTCCTTTTCATTTAAAATGAATGCTGTATTCAGTGTGAAATACTGTTATAGTGTTAGGGAGTGTCAGTGTTGCCGAGTAACAGTATGGCTCAGTGTCTGTATTACATCAGGTCCTCCTGCGTGCGTCAGATCAGGCTCGGTAGGCCCCGCAGACAGTGGCTCCTCCCACCCGAGCCCGGCCGGCACGCTACTGGGCGTGCCCAGCGCACCACAGACTTCGAGGACAACGGATTCACGTTCCCTGCTTTTTGTGAATTTTAGGTTAATTATTGTACGTCCATCTTATTTATTTTAGTAACAGCTCAGTTTTGTTTTGGACCATTTTGACCGGTTTTGAATGCCTTCACCTTTTTCATCCATCATTGTTAAACAACCATAAATGACACGTAAAGCACGTAATCTCTCCCAGGTCTGGCGCCAAACACACCGGGTGACCACAGCCATGGAGCCATGGTCTGAAGTACCAACTGCAGTAGCAGAATCCCTGATTTACCATTAGATGGTACCATTAAGTGACTGCCCTGTTCTTCTTCACAGACATCCATTAAATAATGAACCTTGTTGAATTTGATTAAATATTTTATTTTTTGGAAGCAGTTCATGTGTTGGTCTGTAGGTATTGGACACCAGTAGGGCCCTGTATTTTCATTGACTGGGTTTTTGTTTTTGTATCCTCTGGTTTATTTTTCCGTTTGCTACATGCCTGTTAAAACCACTCTAGCTGATGACTGTAAACCTTCATCGGTGAGAAATGGCAACCAAGCATAAGGAGTGTGGTGCAGTCCACAGACATTTCCATCTGGGTATCCTTACTGTACGTTTTTAACCATCTGATACTAGGGGCTGAATTGGTGTTTGGCTTTTGGATTTCGAGCACATAATTTGAAACAGGGTGCCAGCAGCTTACAATAGCATCAGCAACGGATTCTTTTCGGACTGTTAGGTTGCCGGTATGTCTTGTGCTTTAATCGGAGAGTTGAGATTCCTCTTCGCTCATTTGTCCGCAGAGACCGAGTCATGCGAGTCAGCGACTAACGTGCAGGTGCTCTCTGAAGCATCAGGCCACGCTGAAGAGCATAGAAATGCCCATACTACAAATTATTCTTGTGGACAGATATTACACATTATATAGAAATTATTTTTCATACATCAAGAAAATGTACACAAAATGTTTCACCTCATAGTGTTTGATAAGTGTTCTTGTTCAGGGCTGTTTAACAGTTTTTCGCACCTTTTTTTTTTTTTTTTTTGCGGAAGTTTTATGAAGGGTTTCATTCGTTTATGGGTATTGGACGGTGTTAAGCTGGGAAGTATATAGCACCACAGAGCCCCTGCTTATGAAGGGTGATGGTGGTGCGTTTCTAGGAAGGAGGAAGTGGCAATATGCTTGACATCAGGGAAAGGAAGCTGGAGGTAAACTGGTCCTAAATAAATGGTGTAGCAAACACCACCATTGCTCTCCACAAGAGATACTGAACTTTACTGGTGTATTGGAAATATATTTTATTTGTGTATTATTGTAGAATATTGAACCATAAGTGATGTTGAACATTCCATGGGTGATTAAAAAAGTCATACTTTTCGATTCCTGCTTCTGTAATTTTGTTTCAAAATTTCCGCCACGGATGGTTTGTATTGAATTGCTGAAAGGTGTGAGAATTGACTGCTTTGTATGCCATTACGTTTTTCTTTAAAACAAAATAAACTGCTTACAAGATTTTTGTACATCATTTTCCCACAATATCAGCTACAGTACAGAAGAAAATGTTTTTGAATAGGGTAAGAGAGCTCGCTTTTTAATTAATGATAATACTTGTGCTATATTATTAACATTTGAGCAGGGATTATGGTGAATGTTCAACACTGTGTAGCAACAAACCCAGTTTTAGGTAATCATTTACTTGTATGTTCAAGCTAACCATAAAAATAATTACCATTTCTGCATTTTATATCCTTTAGTATTAAAAAACATATTTGTGTATAATCTTGAAGTACTCTTGATTTGATTGGTCAATACCATGTAAGTAGTAGTTGAGCTGTAATAAGCTTTGGTAGTATTTAATTTGATATTCCAGTTAATTATATGAATACAGAGGATATTTAGGAATACTAACTGGATAAGTCCATAGTAATAAAGATTAAGGAGTTTTGTACGTTGTTTTATACAATTAGTATGATAAACAAAAATAAACCTATTTTTGCACATCTATACTATTACATCCCAAAAGGAAATCCAACAAGAAGGAGAGATGATTGCTAAAGAGAGTCAGGGGGGTCGTGGTAGTCTGAAGATAGTGGGTCTTCAGTCAGGATTGGAAGATGGGCAGGGTTTCTGCTGTCCCGACTGCACTGGGAAGCTCATTCCACCACCGGGGAGCCAGAACAGACAGGAGACATGGAAGTGCAGGCGCAAAGGGGGTTTGGGCTAGGCCCCCAGAGGCAGAATCGAGCGGTCTGCTTGGCAATAAGGATCTGATGATCCTTGTTGTTAGTTATGATATTAACCGGTAGTTATTGGCATTAGAAGGAGCATCCATATCGCAAGAGAAAATCTAAGCTAACAGATGAGTTATCAAGTTAACAACAGGGGTGAGGGATTATTGACTTGCTTCAACGGACACTCGCAAGACTTATAAAGCACTGTTCCCAGCTTGGAAAAACAAAACGGGGTCGTTGTGGTTGTGGAGCGTGCTTGGTATCGGAAGGCATCTCCACATTTTTATGAGGTTTTAAGAAACATTTTAAAATATTTTCTTCAAACCTCATCACCATTCAAACATTAGGATTGCTCCTCAGAACTGAATACCGCAAAATACGGAATATTTGCCCATTGTTCTTATAAAGATGGGTTAAATACATCATTACTACATTATTACATTACATTACATTCATTTGGCAGACGCTTTTATCCAAAGCGACGTACAAAAAAAATAAAAAATAAAAAAAAATTATCACATCATACATTTACTATGTATTTTTAAAAACATGCATGTTTAACATAAACTGAACACAGTTACTTTAAGTTAATGTTGAAATAAAATAATGCCTGGACTCATTCTCAAATTGTCTGGATATTAAATAAATGCGGACTTGTTTGTAAATTGAGACTTTTATTTTTTTAAATATACATTAACAAGGAAAATCTCACCCTGGAGGGCCATTCAAAGCTTCCTTTCCTGAAATGCAGACATATATCAGCTGTCCAGCAGAGAAAAGTTCATTGCAGATGTCAGTGTGTCCGAGAGCTTCGTTGCAATTTTGTCTGTGGGGACAAAGGTCAAGGAAAGTTAGTCTTTGTGACCAGACTGACCACGGACATAAATGTTACTACATTTAAGCGTCTCTGCATTGGAACATACACCAAAGTCAATTTTCTGGGTGATCAGTATATTCAACAGCATGAAGAAAAAACACATGGGAAACTTCATTAAGCACAATCACAACAGAGCATTTAACTGCAGAAGGGAACCAGTGAGCCGAGCAAAAGGGTCCGACTTCATTTGAACAACTGCCAAAACGGGTGGTTAGCCTGAACAAATTGCCCAGCGCCACAATCTTCAGACGGCCGGACAAAGGTGCGTTAACAGTTCCGTGGCTGAACCGCAAATATAATGATTTCTATTGCGAATAACCATATGCACCACAAAATAACATAAAACATGAATTCCTTACTACAAGTTCTCCAGTGTGTTACTGCACACCTTGGTTAACCGTTTTTTCTGTGTGAAATATTTTCTCGAACAAGAAAAGACGGACTGTTGAGCGGGAGCGCTTACATGTTATCTTTTGAGATAACCTCACGGGAATACAGAGGAGCGAAGGAGGTGCGGGTGAGTTTTGTCTGGCTGTGTCCGTGTCCCCCCCCCCACCTACCCGCTCTTTTCTGTTGCTTCTTCCGCTTCTTGCCGGCGGCCAGGAGCGCCTGTCCCTGCTGGAGGGGGTCCACGTGGAGGATGTCCCGCAGGTCCGGGGCCCGAGCGGGCTCAGCCCCCTCCGCGGGGCCCCCCGTCTTCCCCTGCGAGGCTCGAATCTCCACCGTCATCGGCCCAAACTGGAGCAAATAAAAGGGCGAGAAAAGGAGACATTAAACTGACCAGGAACACAAGAGGTGAAAAAGATTCCGTAAATTTGGCCCACTAGACCTGACCTAAGAGTGAAAATTTTAGTCGTGAAGGTGCTCATTGGAAGGGGTTTTAGAAGCAGACCACAATCCACCATACGAAGCAGCATTAGAAATGTAGTCTGCATAGACCACTGGGTTTCATATATTTCAGTTCCACACATGTCCTGACTGTGGTGAAGTGAGAAGCGGCCCTACCCCCTGCGCTACATTTTTTGGGGGGGGGGGGCGCACCTACGGGACACGCCCCGCCCGTGCCGCGGGAGGCCGCGTGTCCCCGGCTGTACCTCGGCGTCCTGGTCCTGCTCCATGGACTCCGCGGCGGCGTCCTCGGGCTCCGGGGCCTCCGCGGCCCCTCCCTCCATCTCCAGATCGCACGGAGCGCCGCCCTGCGTCATGCCGGAGCTGGCCATGCAGAACCCCATCTGCACGTCGGGACCCTGCACCTCTGCGCAGGGAGGAGCACAACCACAGGAATGCCCAGGAAATTAGGTACTGTCCCACCTCATTTCAGCAACTTCAGTTCCTTTTTAAAAATTTTTTTTTTTTTTTTTTCACGACTGTACTTGAGATCAGTTAAGACTGCAGAGATGTGAAAACGGACTCATTTACAGTAATGAAAGCAATGTTCCTGTTTACTTTATAACCCTCCCACACTATTAAAGGGAAGTCAGATTTCAATGCCTCTTCTGAAAAGCTCATTATGTGTGGGCTGACATCCATTCCAGGGTTAACAATGTATGTATCAGTACGTACATGACACAGTGCATACATCACTGAGCACGGGTTGTATCACTGCATGCACAAGCACATCACTTTGCTTGTGCTAGAGTCATTGTGTGCGTGTACGTGTGTGTGTGTGTGCATGTATCACTGTCCATGTGTCACTTACCAGCCAAGGCTTCTTGGTTCCCCTTCTCCAGCTCGTCCCAGTCGAAGGCCTTGCCCATCTCAGCCACGATCTCCGCACTGACGTGAGTGGGCAGTGTGTGAGTCTCTGGGGGGTGCGTGAAGTAACTGATCCTGCCCCTGGTGGGAGGGGGGGGGGGTACATACTCAATAAGCACATAAGCACTGCCTGGCCACTGTGATCAGCCAACACAGGGAGACCTGCTTCTCTAGGGAGGACAAACTGTGGAAAGACTGCGGAAAATGTGTGTAAACACTAGAAAGGATATGAAAGAAAGTTAACAATAAAACATAAAGCCACAGAGAGAAGGATGCAAGATGGAGAACGTGTGGTGTTTCACGGTCCCTCCGAAACTGCACCCCGCGCTCCGCTCACCCGGTCCAGTCCTGTAAGACGCTCTTGGCGGCCTTGTCGTGGTCGGGCAGGCCTCCCTTCTTCAGCTTGCCCTGCTGCCGCGCCAGCAGAGCCAGGAACTCCAGCGCAGTGTGGAATTCTGGGACGCCGTAGTGCTGCATGATCTGACGGACAGCGAGATTGGGAGATTAGCCAAAATTATAGCGCAAAATGTAAAATGTGGCGAACACTGAACAACAATGTCCTTATTCTCTCTGAAAAATCTCTAGAACAAGGAATAAGGAATAAGAAAAACCTACATATGTGGATCCATTTTTGCTTACTTAAGCAACACATACTAATCTTTCGTTTTCTAGGAGGATGTTAAACCGAGGATGGATAAAAACTGGGACCCAAAAACCATGAACTTAGTACAGTGTCACTGACAGTCACACCGAAAGTTCACTAAACACATCACTGAACACCTCGTTCTTGTTGCAGCGTCTGAGGATGGCTGCCACCGGCTCCACGGGGTCCACCAGCTGTTCGATCTTCATGCAGTTCCGCAGGATCATCCCCGCGTCCGACGTGGATGTCGCCATGACGATGCCCGGGCAGTCCAGAAGCTTGATGTGCTTGTCCAGGTGCACCTCCTGAAGGTGCCTGCAGGAACACGGCGTAGGTTTGTACCCTCCCATTTCCTGAGTAGCCCTGCTCCGTGACTGGCTAATACGAATGTCAATCACTCTAAAGCTGAAGAAACGGCGGGCGGATTGGACCGCTTACTTGGTGACGCCCGGCGTGGCTCCCACGCTGCACGCGCGCGCGCGCTTCAGACTGTTGATCAGACTGCTCTTCCCCACGTTGGGGAAGCCTGAGGGAAACACAGTCACAGTCAGGAGCTGCTTTAAAACACCGCAAATAAGAACAGCCATTTTGGCAAGGTTGTCTCATCAGTAAAAATGAATACTCTTTTTAATTTGATTGCCTTCATTTCCTATGTTAATTTCAAGGTTAATTCCTTAAAATTCCACAAACCTGCACATACACAAGAACAATATAAGATGTATAAAATCTGTATGGAATAGAAGTGGTTTACAGTTTCAGAAGAGACTATAAAAATAATAATGAGAAAGACTGTAAAACAGAAAAGTACTTTGTTGGTATTCAAATGAAGAACTAGTAATACTGAGAAGGATTCTGAGAAAGAGCAGTAATCTCTAATCTCTGAGAAAGAGCAGTAATCTCTAATCTCTGAGAAAGAGCAGTAATCCCTAATCTCTGAGAAAGAGCAGTAATCTCTAATCTCTGAGAAAGAGCAGTAATCTTTAATCTCTGAGAAAGAGCAGTCATCTCTAATCTCTGAGAAAGAGCAGTAATCTCTAATCTCTGAGAAAGAGCAGTAATCTTTAATCTCTGAGAAAGAGCAGTCATCTCTAATCTCTGAGAAAGAACAGTAATCTCTAATTTCTGAGAAAGAGCAGTAATCTCTAATCTCTGAGAAAGAGCAGTAATTAATCTCTGAGAAAGAGCAGTAATCTTAATCTGAGAAAGAGCAGTCATCTCTAATCTCTGAGAAAGAACAGTAATCTCTAATCTCTGAGAAAGAGCAGTAATCTCTAATCTCTGAGAAAGAGCAGTAATCTCTAATCTCTGAGAAAGAGCAGTAATCTCTAATCTCTGAGAAAGAGCAGTAATCAAACTCCGTCATGTAAAAGAGGCGGTGCGGTACTCACCCACCACCCCCACGGTGATGGTGGTCTTGATGTCCAGGTTGCGGCAGTAATTTCCCAGCAGCTTCATGAGGAGCTCGGCCCCCACGCACGCGCTGCTGCCCAGGAGCTCGGAGGTGGCCTGCGCCACGGGCACGCTGCTGCGCTTCTGGAAGGGGGAGGGGTCCGTGATGTCATCAAACTGAACGGGAACTAACGGAGCTGGACTCGACAGCTGACAGGTCCTTATTCAAATCAGTCAAATTCTATTTGATATCGCCCTCTTGCAAGAGTTCTCGCCGATGATAATCCACATAGAAAATTCATAATATGCTCCACGGGAATAGATTATACATTGTAATATTTAGTTTATTATTTAGTTAAAATTTAAAAAATATTTCTTGAGGTGACAAAACCCCACCAAAATTCTCAGTCCCCTTTAAATAATAATTAATAAATAATATTTTTGAAGGGGTAATTATGAGCTTGCAACGTAATCATAATTCAACATAATCGCAGGGCCTATATATATTCAGAAAATGCCTCAGGGTAGTAGGGCTGGTCTAGGATCAGGTTTGCACTGCAGCTCATTATGGATAAGGTTAGAAAAACAGATCCTAGATCAGCACGTGCACGTGCTGCAGTGCTGAGCAGGGCCGAGGTTCAGGGCGCAGGCTTTCGGGGTTAAGGTCACGCTCGTGCAGGGCTCTCCGTGTCGTCCCTCACCAGGTTCCTGTTCTGCTGCTGAGTGGAGGCTTTGAAGGCCACAGTGGGGAACTCGTTACGAAGGTACTTTATCCACTTCTCCACAATCTCCTTCGAAACCAGATCTTGAAACAGCCCAAGGAGAAGAAAACAGTAAATAAATAAATAAACATATAAACAACAGGAAGTTTCACAAAAAAAAAAACACTACGTTGTAAATTTCTGGTTACATTTTTCAAAACTTCAACAGACATTGGAAAATGCAATAATTAAAGCCCATTTTTCTGTTTACCCAACTGCTGTTTAATATTTGAGAATATGAACAGTACAGCAGACTATGTGGTAAACTAACATCACAGTACCATGCCAGGGATGGATCATTTTGGTTATTCCAGAAATCTTCAAAGAAAGAAAATGGTGCCCCAGATGTTCCTAATGTAATCTCTCTGCTCACCAACGTCTCTTACTCACCAATCTTGTTTAGCACCAGTACTATTTTTTTGTTGGTGCCGCTCTGAACCACGGCCTGCTCCACCTGTGGGCACCTGCAACCCAGAGGGTCACGCGCGTCCAGAACCTCCAGAATAACGTCCGCCCTTTCGACTACCTGGACAAAAATAGCTGGGGTCAGAGATGCTGAGAGCCGCAGAGTCACTGCAGTAATAACAGCAACACGTCCAACGACTGCACATTGCTGATGCGTTCACATATCCAGTTCAAAGCTCATGAACATGACATCACAAAAATAGGCTTTAAATTTAAATTTTTCTACAAAGTTTAGGGGTGGGGGTCAATTATGTTTCTCTGCCAGGAATGGCTGGACTCCATAAAAGCACTTTAGATTCCATGTGGCATAGTAGGCATCTGATTATGTCGGTTGGCACATTTACTTGACAAAGGATACAAATTAGCTTACGTATGGATCAGTTGAGAGAGGACAATTTGGTACAATGACATTAAGCAATCCAAGAGTGCAACTCAAACCAGCCAGCGATCACCAGACATAACAAACATGTCCTGATACTTTGCTGGCCCACAGCAAAGAGTCCTGTACCTTTTTGCATAGAACTCTTTCATACGCAAGCTAGGAATTTTGAAGCACTTGAGACTAGATTGCCAACAACACTTCTGAAAGACTTACAAACGCACAGATATGAGCTAACCTCTTCACCCAGTCACAGAATAGACCACTTTTCCACAGATTTACTTGCACAAAACCTCATACCTTCTTAAATTCCCTGTAGTATGCCTTTCGTGAGTTTTCATTTTCAAAGTTGACGTGTTTTTCCAAACTCTGCATCTCGTTTTCCTGCAATAAAAAAGCATGACATGCAGCAGAACAGCTACGCCATCATGTCAAACGAAATATTAACATATAGAATATTAATTGTAACATAAAGTCACATGCCAAACAGTGACTTGTCGCAAGCTGCCATTCTAGGACCTGGCTTCATACACCCTGCCATCTACTGGAGAGACTGAGCAGTAGATCATCCTTCAAATCTCATTTCTCAGTTTTACATGATTTTTCAAACTCAAACCTAAAGAGTTTGGAACTTCTGATAAATATTCTGATGAAAGCGCTTGAACTAGGCTAATTATTTATCTCAACCACAGCTAGCTTCAGCTTCAGAAAGAGACTATGGATGACCAGGACAATCCTGCTCAGCTTCAATTTGTGTGGTGTCATGAGATTGAAAATTCCCAAAATTATAGTGAGTGGTAATCTTCCATGGAAAATGACCAAAAATTACCTGGAAAATTCCCTCCTTTTGCAGCCCCTTGATGTGACACTCTTGTAAGAGTGTCACATCAACACAAAAGAACCAAGCCTTGTGACTAGGTTTATGTGACACTTGACTCGTATAGTAAAATTGCATTTTAAACATAACTTTTAGCACCTTGCTGGCCTGTTACCTTCTTCTCAAATTCCCTCTGTCGCTGCAGGACATCATTCTGGAAAGTCTCTAAACTCCGCCTCCTCCAAAGCTCTCTTTCACGCGATGCCTTCTGCTTCTCCTGGAGGTTTTCAAGCTGACGGCACAATAACACACAGTACCGGCATATTAAACACAATGCACAAAAAGGCACATTCAACGCAAAAATAATAACAGTGTACATTTCAGCACGACACACAATAAGAGTACACACTCAACACAAAACCATAACACATATAACTACACGTAAAAGATCACGAACTCAACACAAAAAATATTTAACACAACGTACAAAAAATGTCACGCATTGAACTAACTGCTCAAAATATTACACTTGAAATTCTAATAAAACAGGCAAGTCAGAGAACACAAGTTTAAGGGAACACAAATCTTGTGTGATATTGTCAACACCATAGTACTATCAATTTGCCGCTCGTACGAACATACTCCTTGTGTATTTAACAACAAACTAAATAGCATTGCTACACCTAGCAGCACATATCACTGATACAAAGTCTAGACATTTTAAGGCCTTTAGTAGACACTGCTAATAAGTAAAACAAGACATCTCACCCGTTGTTTCCGTAGTTCTGCCTCTCTCTGGCCACCCTCCTTAAAGAGATGGGCATGTCCCGCGTTCTTCTTTCCTTCTTGTGACTCTTTTTGTGTCCGTCCATCTTTAGCCTGGAATTGGCAACAATGTATGAGACCATGTACTTCAGTTCTACAGTTTGGTCTCCTAGATGCAGACTAAGCTGGTCTGTTCAAATGTAACACACACATACATTACATAGCCCTACGTGTATTACAGACCCTGAACTAAAGCACAGGGTGTTTTCAGATGGTAAATTGCATATCCACATTTTAAATAAATATTGTGACGTGCTCTCATAGTCACAGATGATGATGTGAATAATCAACTGTTATTTGATACCAAAGGTAAACAAACAAAATGAAAACTCCACCTCAATGAGTTCACTGCTGTAGTACCTTCAAGACATGTCAGAGTACTCACAGTAAGTCTTTTGGCCTATCTATAGTTTTAAAAATGAACAAGCAAGTATATCCATTTGCCCACAATTAGGTAAAGCTGCAAATAAGGTTTTAAATAGTAGCCTACTGTTTTCCATACAGAAAAGAAATCCCTGGATTGAATCTGAAGACATAGAACTGGTCAAAAGTGTTTAAATGTGCATTTTTAAAGAAAATAATTTAATATCGCCTTACACATGATAGTGAATAAGAAAATGACTCGAGACTAACATGCAAGACAACGAATAAGACCACTTTAAACTGAAAAGTGGCATTCAGCAGCAACCAAATAATTTAATGCAAATTTAAAGGGTATGTTTCAGGTAGTTGAACGAGTGTCTTCGTGGTTCACAGACACTGTTAATATAAACTCTAAATACATGTATTGTCTGCTAGCGTTAGCTAGCTACAGTATAGGTGAATATTTTGCTAGCTGAAGTTTAACTTGTAACATGCCTGACCATGCTTACCTTGTTTTTCCCACGAAATCGTATCCGTTTCGCTTTATTCTGTCCTGTAACAATAAGCACAAGATAAGTATTTACAGACACAAAAGACAACGCCGCTAGCCAAATATTATGTAAAATTAAACAACTTCAGAAACCCACTGGATTTTGACATGCTTCGCTCAGGCACAAGGTTCCCCTGCTGATGCAGTGGAAACGTAATACGGCAACTGTCGCAAATGCAAAGGGGCGTTGCATAAAAAATGACCAATAAGAACCAAACCTTTGTGTGCGGTAAACTGCTACGAAAAGCACGTGAAGGAGACGCCGGTGTTGACGTTCGGGGACCGCTACATTTCTGTAATGGGTACAGTTCACAAAATTACAAAACAAAAATATAAATGTTCTTACTGACGTATTCAACGATACTTTACATACAACCTTCACATGACCGTACACTGTAAAACAGATAAGTTGGGTTCACTCGCATTATTTGAGGAACCCAATTACCTTGGACCTTCGGAGTAGGACAAAGTTCTTTTAAGCTGTACGTCTTATTGTTTTTGAGCTATAACAACTTATTTAAATATTTAAATGTTAAGGCTACTCCATGTAATAAAACGGCATTTAAGTTGTATTTTTTAAATAGTCTAACGTATTCCTATTATTGACACAAGAATATCCGAGCCTCCAGACCACTTTGTGGCATAATAATATTAACTGTTGGTCAGGAGAAAAAAAAATATTTATCGCATGAATTTGCCTGGAGCACTGTAGGTACTGAGTGCTGGTTTGTATTCATGGATTGGGTCAGTTGCATTTGAAATGGTTAAATTCATAAAGTTGGAAATAAGATCAAGCATGTTTGGGCACAATACCTTCGGTGTAGAGACAATGTAAATGGTAGCTTACTTATGGTATACATATTTGAATGTATCCCATTATCATTAGGAAATCTTCTTCAAAAACAAATGTCTTATTTGTTTGTTACTTATTTTGTCAAATTTTTATTAGTCACCCCACTTTGAGTATGAAGGGAGACTTGTTTTCAGGAGACATGTCTGCTGGTTTCCGTTCTCCCTAGTCTTTTACTCAATAAAAATAACTGAAAACATGGGTTTAAATACTTCTGTTATTTCGCGTTTAAAATGGCCTTTTTCCTCACATGCAGTTAATCAGCCACTAGGATGCAGTGTGCCCCATGGAATGGAATTATTCACATATAGCTGAATATGGTCAAAAAATTCACCCTGAATATTTCAGCCTTGATGAAAATGAGGAATAAAGGTTTTATAAAATAAACAAGATGGATATTGACTTTTATTTTATACTCAAACAAAGAGGAAAATTATACATCTTTATTCAAAGGTAATTCATTCTTTTTTTTTTAATGTGTTTTATTACATTCAAAAACATTTTCTCAAAAACACGAAATTATTGTCACCCAGAAAGATTATTTTATCTAGCTAGGCTAGTGATGATAGGATGATTATACAGTAAGTGAAAGAAATTCTAAATTGTCAGCTCAAGTAATTGATAATAATCTCCATACAGAGGCTACACTTCCAGATGCAAACCTCTTATTAGCACCAAGAACAGAAAGGCAAAATTGGAAATAGCTAAAAATAAAAAGATGAGTCTGATAAGTTATTGAAACAAGTCTTATGGATTAGACGAAGATAAACCTTTACCAGAGTCAGGTAAAGGTGAACGTTTGGAGAAAGAGAGGGACTGCTCTGAGCTCTCAGGACACTGCTTCATCTCCGTCAAGCATGGTGGAGGCAGTGCGATGGCTTGAGCCTGTATGGTGGCATCTGGAACTGGCCCTTCTGTTTGTTGGTCTTTCTGATGATGTAACGAGTAACGGTGGCAACAGAATGACAGTTGAAATGTACAGAAACATTGTCCACTGATATTCAGAGAAATGCCACCAAAACAGAGGCATAAAGCAAACTTAACCACGGAGCTTATCAGGAAGAACAGGTGGAAGTGTTTGACGTGGCCCAGTCAGTTAAACTCCATTGAACATGCTTTTCACTTGCTCAAAAAAGTACGTGCAAATGTCGTAACGAGGTGGACGGAAAAATGATTGGTAAACGGAGTGATTCTCGTGAAGTAAGCTTCTGATGAAGTAAACTATCGCAGAAACCCACGACCAGATCAAATGTGAACTACCGTTTTTACCACTTCATGAACAGAGCTCTGAAATAATCCGAAATATTGAAGTCGCGGAAGGAGAACGCACAGAGTTCCAAGAAAGAAGGTATGCACAGTGATGCTCGTCCACGCGTGAGGACTGAAACTCTGCCAGGGAGTGAGATTTCAGTACAATACCGGGCAATTGCGAATTAGGAGCTGTGGATCTGGAACAAATTTCGGTCCCGTCTATATACGGACATTTTGTTAAGCAAGAACGTATGAGTCCAGGCGAAGCTTATTGACATCATCTCTATTTTTATTCATTTATTTATTTTTTTGTTGCTGAAATGCATGCCGAATAAGTGCATGCGGATATAAAAACTGTTGGAGAAAACTGCCTGGACAAGGCTTTTTAAACTTGAGGAACTTGTAACACATCAAGTTATTTGTCTGAACTGTTCTCGGCTGCTTAAAAGAGGAAAGGACCAAACGCGTAGATCTGACATTAGACGGAGCTGAAAATACCCGATAAGGTACGTTGACTTTATCATTCTTGCAGTGGTCGATATTATATGCTTGAAAATATCAGGTGCTTGTCACTGCGCAGAAGCACATGACTCTGGGCCAGGTTAGGCGAAGTGACCGCTGGAAACACATTTCCAAATTCTGGCCAACACCGGCACTGCTAGAGGACACTGCAGCCCTATTCTGGCAAATGACAAGAATTCTTCCATAGGTGTCAACGAAGATGCATCTATTGTGTCTGTCCCAGCTTTGGGGGTAATTTTAGTGTACAATAGCATAGCTTCTAGGTACATATGAGCTTTGACTGACCTTTATTACAGCTCACCTTTGGTTTGGGTATGGAACCAGTATTACATTGATTTAAGGCATCATTTAACAGAAACTTTTATCTCGAAGTACACTTTCAGAAAGGATGCTTTAATATCCAGAACACTTTTTGTGTTACTGCTTTTGTGTTACTTTCAACAACAATTTGTTTCAAAGTTACTAGTTTTGTGTTACAAGGGACAATAGCAGCATCCCTGCTAGGATTCAGACCCAAAGCCTCACAGCAGTTTGTCAGAAAGAAATGCTTATGGCTAAACCAATGTGTTGGTTTAGCCGTAAAGACCTTTATGAGGATCTTTATTGTTTTACTGGTGTTTTTTTGTTGCCATGTGTTGCTCATTTTGTACACTACAATGATGGATTGGGTTTCTGTTGAGATCTAATTCAGCAATCTAATCTAATTAAACTCATATGTCTGTTCTGAGGTCTATGAGACATTTGTATTCCTTGTTCAGCAACTGATTTGTTATCCCCCTTCGTATAATTATTTTCAGAGCCACCTGTTGTCTGTAGGCTAAAGGCTGTCTGTATCTGGCTCGTGGGACAGGCAGGTATTGCACTGATGCTGCTCATAATGTAGCACCTTTGGCACAGTTTTATGCTGTTGAGGATATCTTGAATCATGAATAAATTGCCTTTCAGAAAGTTCATACTAATGGGGGCATTGTTCTTTTTGACTGTGTTTCTGGGTTAGAGTTATGGCTTATCCAGCCTGGAGATGTTGTACTGAATTGCCTGGAGAATGATGCACCCGCACAGAAAATCTTTCTAGGGGCTGCCTGGTGGAAAGGCACCACGCTGTTGTGCATGGATGAGCCCCATGGTCTCGGATAGAATCCAGGCCATGCCAGTGCCAACTGTGGCCGGTAGCTCCTCAGGGCGATGTCTCTTTGGCAGTTGTATCGCCAGGGTAGTACGAGACGGTTTGGGTGCCCTTGCAGTACATGTCAAAGGCACATATGAAAGGTCTTCCTCCGACTCCATGCAAGCTTAGCTGTAGTCTGCAAGAAGAAGCAGCTGGTGACACCACACATTTCAGAGGAGAACTGCACATGTTTACCCTATCCCAAATCAGCTGTGAGGTTTGTACTTGAATTACAGGTAATAGGACATTTCAAATTAGGGTGGGAATTGGACATGTTCAGTACTACATTTTGGACAAAAATTTATAAAGAGAAAAAGAAAAAAATATTTCTAGTTCCCAAGAATTAATAAAAAAGAAGTATATAATAAAGAGCAACCTGCTTAAAATCTAATCTCTGTGACTCTCTTCCACTGTTACATTGCATAATCAAGTCAGTTCTTGCAACATGTGTAAATATGCATGTCCCATATTTATATAATCCAACTTCCCTGCTCCTGAAGCAGACACCCAGGAAACAGTAGCCCCATTGTGCAGCTCGTAGTTATAAATAGGCGTCATCTGCTAATGCTGTAGCCCAGATGTTTTGTGCTGTCCGTTTGGGTTTGAGCTGATGGACCAGGTCGCTGCCACAGGCTGGTGAATTATCTCTCTCACGTTCATCTGCTGGGGAGGTGAGCTTAACACAAGAATAGAGAACTGCTGTCGGTGTGAAATCAGAGCCTAAATTTACTGGATCTGTAGCTGACATTTTGAAATTGTATTACACAAATGGTATTGTTGGTGAACAAATATCTTGCGCTTGTAACCGAAAGGTCGTAGGTTCGAATCCCGGGTAAGGACACTGCCGTTGTACCCTTGAGCAAGGTACTTAACCTGCATTGCTTCAGTATATATCCAGCTGTATAAATGGATACAATGTAAAATGCTATGTAAAAGTTGTGTAAGTCGCTCTGGATAAGAGCGTCTGCTAAATGCCTATAATGTAATGTAATGTAATATCCTAATTTGTATTTTGCAACTAGCAGTTATTCATATTTAATTCAAACATCACAAGTACAATGCAGTAATTTAAGTTAATTTAATAAAAACTGTTTTCATTTAGTGCACATGAAACCTCCCTCTAGATGCAAGAATTCTAAAATTGGCCTTGAAAATTCATAATTCATCAGGGATTTTTCCTTTCAGCATATTTTCTAAAAAAAACTGTGTTTCCTATGAGAATATTATAAATAAATATTCCTAAGAGAAGTCTTTCTGGACAGAAATGTTTCCCATGCCACAGAAAAACAGAGCTGATGAGGCCTTGTTCCTTCTGACTTATTAAGGACCCTGTGAAATAAAAACCATCATTTTACATTATGCATGAAGACATGAAAATGAATACTGTGATATTAATCACATTTATTCATGCGATACTTGTCTTTTAATATGAAAGCATTAAAGTAATTTAAAGTACACGACTGGAAGATTTGGCACTGGCCATTTAGAGATCTTCTTTCTTATAAGTAACATGGCATTTCCATTTTAACCAATCAGTGGTGCAACCATCTAGTAAGCTCCCAATCGGAAGTGAAGTTGAGGTCAGTATCCTGTACAGGACGTAGATGCCATTTCAGGTCACCAGCTCGCATGGTTATAACTACGTACTTTAAGGAAATGTTGTTTTCCTGTTTATTAATTTGAAAAGGCAATTTCAGGCAAACTTGATTAAGTTTACAAATAAGTGATTTTTCTGGGTCTGTGTAAGCTCCTCCAGTCTGAAAACATTTTTTTTTTCTGGATTATAATCAACATCAACTCTGACACAGCTGGTGTGGGGTTTATTTGAGGCCAAAGTGGTCATGTGCTGATTCTGTAGCTACACAGAGCTCTAGTTCTCACAGCCTAACAGCCAAAATACTCTCAGCTTCCTGTTCCAGTGAGGCCCCATGGGCAGGGGCGCCATATTGTGGAGAGGGGGGCTGATGGACAGGGGCCCTCAAAAATATTAGAACATAAGATTTTCTGGGGTGGCCTGAGGTGGTGAGATCCGGTGTGAGATCTTTTCATGGGGCCCAAAATCTCTGGTGGCACCCCTGCCCACGGGACATAACCCATCAGCCTTGTTTGTCCAAACTTTCCTCGGTCTACCTGTGTGCATCTATGTGTCTGTTATCTGTTTGTCTACTGTTTGCTGCCTTTGCCGCAGCCCTTCGTGCATGAGAACCTACTGGGCATACACATCCTCACTGGAGTTGCTATTGGTAGCACCACAGTACCAGAAACTTCTACTCTTGTTGGACTGAATTCTAGACAATTACTAGGTCAAATGGAGAAAATAATCGAATAAGTGTGTTGCAAACCTTTTTTTTTTTGCCTTCGAATGAGGGGCGGAGGAAGGTTCTGTTTGTCTACAGCGGTCTGGTAACGAGTGTCACATGGTGAAATTAGTTCATTTCTCCTATTTCAGTGAAGTTATATTCACAGCGGACTGGCTGAAAGCAGGTAGAGGAGAGAGGGGAAGATCGGGGAGACTCCTGCAGTGGCACTCCATATTTTATCAGACTCTCAGGTTGATGCCTCTTCCCACGACCTCCCAAAGCGTTCCGATGAACGCAGTCATCAAGATTTTCCCACTCCAGCTGCATCCAAAAATCGTTTAATGGCTCTATTACTTTTGTTCATTGATTCAGCTTTCTCTGGTCCCACCCCACTTCCAGTAAAAAAGCTGCTCTCTGGTGCCCCCCCCCCCCCCCTCACACGGTGGCACCATGAGGAGGACACAGCTGTGCTGGGTGGCACTGCTGCTGCCGCTGGTTGCTGAGGTGAGGCTACGAGGCGTCTTTGATAATGCACACATCAGACAGCAACGTTCGAAATGACGTCACACTGAAGTTCTATCGCTCTCTGCAATCGCAGAGTCCCACACGTGCAACGACTTTGCACGAGGCCCAGCCGGCGGTCCTTGTGCCCACCGCTGCCGCTTCGCATGACCTGGCGGTGTCTCGTCAGCAGATCATGCTGGCGCAGTTTGAGTGCTACCTGAAAATCATCAGCGACCCCCCTAATCTCAGTGAAGGTGAGCCAGACATTCGCAAAACTGTTGTGGTTTAAACAGGAATTATGAAAAATGTAAGCTAAAATAAATGTAAAACATTTTTTTAAAAAGTCAGATCATCCTCAGTGAATTTCTTTGGTTCTGTCTGGAAGAGCTGTGTTTGTCTCATGAAAACTGTCAAAAGATGCTTCTAAGGTTATGGTGAGATCGGCTGAGGTGAGATCTCACAAGCACAAGAGAAAAAAACAACTGAAAACTTTTCAGAGAAAATATCAAATGAGAGACAAATTCCTAAAGACTTCCCATGCTCTTCTAAACGGAGAACTTCTGCTTTGGGCTCAGATTCACAGTGTTGCGTCTTACATTAAGCTATTCTGGGTCTTATTCAAACTGACCAATGTTGTGTATATTTGGCAATACCAAGACCTGCAGTAGAACTGCACAGATTAGTGTATGGAGTTCTATGGGTATAGCATTTGTGTATGAGTGCACTGAAGCCATATGTAAGAGACATTGTGTTAATGTGAACCAGTTACCACTGTTGCCTGCTTCAGTAAGGTAGTTACCATAGAGTTATGTGCTACATCCATTGAAAATCAGTACGATCAGGCACTTATGCCAGTGCTAGCGTCAATGTATCTTTACACTGCGGCTCCACCGGCTCAGAATGCTGGGTGTTTTCAGTTCCTCTGTTGTTTCCTGAGGGTTCTGACATTGGGACCACGCAAAGTTTTGCATGACGTGAAAAGGTCCCCTTCGGCAGGTCCCTTCTGCAACCGTACATGGGACGGCTGGCTGTGCTGGGAGGACTCCTCTCCTGGGACGGCGGTGCAGCACTGCCCGGTGTACTTCCAGGATTTCGACCCTTCTGGTGAGAATGCCGACCAGGTCGTCGAGAGAGAGCTGAACCTCTCAGTGATGCCATTACCGTCACACCATCACACCCTTCTCTGTAGACTGGCCATGTCTGGGAAGCACTGGGAAAGATGCACGTTCAGGTTCTCGCTGCTCATTGGTTCATGTTGTCTTCACCTGTTCCAGAGAAGGTGACCAAAGTATGCGGTGCGGATGGTCGGTGGTTCCATCACCCTGAGAGCAACCGCATTTGGTCCAACTATACCCAGTGCACCGCCCACACCAAGGAGAAGCTCCAGGTACAATTAATCATTTACTAACCTACTTCATTTTGGAGACTCAAATGGCAATAGGATATTCCAAATCTAACACTGCAGTTGGGTCATTCTGAAGTAAAGCTAATAGCTCCCCGAGAAAAACAGTTTATTTAATTGACTAATGCCAGGGTGTAGTTCCTGCTGTGAGCTGTGCTCCTGACTGAGGTTCGAGCTGTGCTCCTGACTGAGGTTCGAGCTGTGTTCCTGACTGTGCTTGTGACTGAGGTTCGAGCCGTGCTCGTGACTGAGGTTCGAACCGTGCTCGTGACTGAGGTTCGAACCGTGCTCCTGACTGAGGTTCGAGCTGTGCTCCTGACTGAAGTTCGAGGTGTGCTCCTGACTGAGGTTCGAGCTGTGCTCCTGTCTGAGGTTCGAGCTGTGCTCCTGACTGAAGTTCGAGCTGTGCTCCTGTCTGAGGTTCGAGCTGTGCTCCTGACTGAGGTTCGAGCTGTGTTCCTGACTGAGGTTCGAGCTGTGCTCCTGACTGAGGTTCGAGCTGTGCTCCTGACTGTGTTCCTGACTACACTCTGAGCTGTCCTCCTGAGTTCGCTCTGTGACCCGTGCTTGTGACTGCACCCTGAGGTGTGTTCTCGAGTATGCTTCGTTTCCCCAGGCGGCGTACAGCTTGTACTACCTGGCCATCGTGGGCCACGGCTTGTCAGTGGCTTCCCTGCTCATCTCCCTCTGCATCTTCTTCTACTTCAAGTGAGTCCTGAGGCCCCCCTATCTGTGTCTCAGTCTGGAGCCAGGTTCCTCAGATATGTCTCATCATTGAAAGATTACATTTTCTGGTGGCCCTCACACAGCACTGGTGATGCCATTGTCACTTTTTTGATAACTTCAGCCCTTTTACACAGCCTGGTATTTGCGAAACATTTTGTGATCCCCTCTGGCGTTTCTGAATTTTGCACAGGAGCCTCAGCTGTCAGAGAATCTCTCTACACAAGAACATGTTCTTCTCCTTCATCCTCAACTCCGTCTGCACGGTCGTATCCCTCTCCGTAGTGGCCAACAACCAGCCGCTGATAGCCAGCAACCCGGTGAGTGCGCTGCCTGCTCATTCCCACAATGCAGCTGGGCAGTGCGCTGTGGCGGACGCCGGTCTGAGGGAGACTGTGCTTTGCGCTCTGTCCCGAGGCAGATAGGCTGCAAGGTGCTCTCCTTCCTGAACTCCTACGCTTTGGGCTCCAACTATTTCTGGATGCTGTGCGAGGGAATCTACTTGCACACGCTCATCATCGTTGCCGTGTTTGCAGAGGAACAGCAGCTGTCTTGGTACTTCATTTTGGGATGGGGTGAGTAAAAAGTGGAAAAGGGGAAGTCTGTCTCCACATTAGTCAATTAGATTGCAGGCCGGACAATTTGCCTCTGCCTGCCATATTGGATGATGAGTGCAGTGAGATCCTAAAATATATTGAACTAAAACTGTTTTAATCCATTTTAATATGATAACACATTTTAAACCTTTCTTTTGAAAATATATTACAATAATGCTGAGCTTTTTTTTTTTTAGAACTTGTTTCGAATAGTTAAATCTGACGGTTTGCCATTTGCTTTGGCAACAATTGGTTTCTAATTGTTCTCTGAAGCCAGAGAATGTGATGGTTTCAACTGTCTCGGCATAGCAAAGCCAATTGTGTGACACAGCCCAGGCCAAGGCTCAGAACATTGCCTGTAGGCCCCAGTGTGCAATCAAAATGACCTCCTTTCCCAACTGAACTAATCTGGTGTATGCCCATGTCTCTCTTTTGAGAAATGTTGGGGGGGATCCTAGCTAAGCACTCCTAATCTAAGACATTTTATTTGCCCATGCATTCATTAATTTTTTTATGATATACCCTTTATTCCTGCAGTAACTCCTTACTACACACTGGCATAGAGGACATATTGATGTGTGTTTGGATAAGTGTGTTTTAAATGCATTACTTTTAATGCCGTTATCTGTGTTCCTGATAGTCTTCCCGCTTGTCCCCGCCACAACCCATGCTTTGGCCCGCTGGCTCTTCTATAATGACAAGTAAGCCTGCTGTGTTGCTGTATATTGCCAGCTGTCAGATAGCTATAAAACCACCTGTTTTAATTGTGATCATGTTTTTGCTATTCACAACTGAAGTGCAACAGCCAGTTAAAACAGAGCACACCACTTGGAGAACTGGATGTGGTGCTTATCCACATGATAGGTCACCAGCCAATATTATATTACCTCACCTGCAGTTCTGTACAAACACAGGGAAGCATATTTGTAGTAACTTATTGCCATTTTTAGATTGGATTGTTTATCTAAAGACAATATACCCTGTTTTAACTGCTATCCTTTATCAGATACATGCATCCTTATATGCAGCATAGCAGTTCAACTGAGGCATGTTTTTCTCTCTGCACGGTCTAACTGCTGCAGCTGCTGGATCAGCTCGGAGACTCACCTGCTGTACATTGTCCATGGACCCATCTACGCCGCCCTGCTGGTCAGTCTTCACACTGCATCCAAGGGCAATGAGACCTAATTTTTATGGCAAACTCTTAATTTTTTTATTTTTCTCATTTCTGATAAGGCATATGAATAACGCCACATACCCAATATACATTTTTTGAAACCTGATTTTAAATGTTTTTAATCAGTAGGAAAACTGAACACTTCTACCCTTCCGAAAGACCTCTTTTTTTGAGACACAAGACTTCACAATCCCAGAATCAACCCACCATTTTATATATCAGTTGCTCAAACCAAAAATATCTCTGAGAACAATGAGATTTTATGATTTTGTGAAGTTCATGTTAACAAGATAATGTAATCCGAGCCGTCCCCAGCCTGCCACCTATTACCTCACCTTTCTTCCTCCTCGCACTCCCTCTCTCTTTCACTCTACTCATCTTCTGTCCTGTCCTCCTTCCAGGTGAATCTGTTCTTCCTGCTCAACATCGTGCGCGTTCTCATCACCAAACTCAGGGTGACCCACTGCACCCAGTCCAACACCTACATGAAGGCGGTTCGGGCCACTTTGATCCTGGTGCCGCTCCTCGGGGTGCAGTTTGTCCTGTTCCCCTGGACCCCCGAGGGGCGCCTGCCCAAGGCTGTATACGAATTTGTCATGCACATCTTCACACATTACCAGGTACACGGGGAGGCTGAGGGGTGCTGAGGTGGGGCTGGGTGTGGATAAGGGAGGGGTTGTTTCATATCCACAAGTCTGGAGTTGAGGCAGGGTTGGGGGGGGAGGGGTTGTGTCATGTCCAGTTTCATTTCAAGTCTGGGTTTCATTTCACACTGTATTCCAGACAAAGGTCAAATAATCATTGGAAATATATTAAGCTTTTAGATACCACTAAAACTCCTGCAAATTCAATACAAACCATAATTTTAACCAATTTTGAGAGCAAAATTAATACGATCTTAATATGATTTCGCATTTTGATTCCTAACACGATTCTTTGAAAATTCTTACCGATCTTGAGTATTGTGTTATATTTTTAGTAGAAACTAAAGAGGTAAAATATTTCACGTGTAGTCCTATATGACCCTGTTCTGACCTGCACATCAAATTTGAGTCTCATCAGTATTGTTCCTACAGTCAGAAGACTGCAGCATTCTGTGTTCTCCAACCCTGGTCCTGGAGAGCTACAGGGTCTGCTGGTTTTCATAGTGACTCATGAATCAATTAGAGCAGTTGATTACACAGTTAACTCAACTCACCTGGTGTCTTGGGTCTCTATTGGGTGCTGAATTTAAGGTGAAACCAAAACCAGCAGACCTTGTAGCTCTCCAGGACCAGGGTTGGAGACCACTGCCATACTTGATGTGGCCAACAGCACGCCAGGAGGAAGCACTGAATAATGAAAGGAAATGAATTTCCTGTAGTTTATTGCATTTCCATAGCCTGTAGCCCTGCGTGCACAGAATAAAAATTCCCCCCATTTTGGCCCCTAATGTGAGGTGTGGACCATGCGGTGCTTGTGAATTGAACCTTTAACATTTAGAGTTCAACCACACGAATGAGCACATGAGCATTAACAGGTTTCACTACAATTCCTAACCGGCGTGAGACAGGGTGTTTCACAACATTCCCGATTCAGAATGTAGGCCATGTCCCGCTGCTGCAATGCTGTCTGTCAGTTCACCGGCTTAAAAACCAGCTTGTGTCTGAAACACTTGAAGTCAGCCATCACCTTCATTTTTGCTCAATGCAGTCACTCAGCTGCACAGCTAATGACAATAATCATTAAACTTTCCCCCAGAAACATCATTCTTCTAAGCAGTCCCAAAAGACAAACAGAAAGCCAAAAAATACAGTACAAAGGTCATAGGAAAACTTTAAAGCACCCATCTGGAAAACATGTACTACACAATCTCTCTCTGTTTCTCTCTCTCTCTCTCTCTCTCTAGGGGCTTCTTGTTGCAACTATATTTTGTTTCTGCAATGGAGAGGTAAGAGATGTTGCTTTCTACATCTAAAATTCTTGAACTGTATATTGTCTTGGGGCTATTGACTTGCCCAACATTTATTGGAATCTTAAATCCCCTCAAACCTGAGTGAAGCAGAACCACACTCAAGAAGCTTCAGTTCAGCATATTTTATGCCTCATGGAAGTCTCTTGTGTATTGATTGCAACCCTGTTGCTTCACTCAACCACAACACTTAACCCAGATTGTTTCAATAAAAGTCCAGCTGTGTAAACAAGTAGTATCGAAACTGTTAGTTGTGTAAATTGCCTCTGGATATGGGCATTTGCAGATAATTGTAAATGACTGATCAATTGATCGACACGTTTCTCCAAAGGTGCAGACGGTGCTGAAGCGGCAATGGACGCAGCTCAGTGTTCAGTGTATGGGTCAACTGGTGACCGTCGGCTCTCGCTCCCAATATTACTCAAGCACCTCCTCCACCGAAATGAGCCGCACGTCCACCAGCCGGCCACTCGTGCCCCCAACCCCTGAGCCCCAGAAAGTAGTGCCCTCCCACCCTACCATCCACAGCACCTAGCACTGCAGGGGAACCTACGGCTGGACATGCTGCTCCCTGAGGCCTCTGTCATCTGAACCCTGGAGAACAGCACGCCACCACGTGCCACATTATTCGGGGGCACGAGGTCACTGTGAGACAAACGCACACACCTGCGCGTTACCTCAGGCATCCCTGAACACTCGCCGAATCTGCATAGAAACAAATTCTGTATGCATATAAATAAAGTCAATACCTGAATTTAATACTGTTATTTAAAATAATATTGATCTGGCCATATAAATCTAGTCCGCAGTTGATAATCTGGTCAGGCTCAGAAATAATTTGATTTACCTAAACCTGGACTGCCAGCAATGTTGCCAATTTAGCTATGAAACCAACAAAAAAGGTTAACATGGATTGCAAGCTCACAGGTAAAAGTTCTGCTAATGCTACTTCAACTCAAATCTTAAACTCATTCATTCAATCTTTAAAAAACTATCCGTTTTCTGTAACATTAGCTAGCTAACTGACATTTAATTTAGGGGCCCGTAGGTTCCCCATGACCGCTAGAGGCCCCCGTTGAACTGCTGTTTTTCCCCCCAAAATTACAATGACCTTGATACCTCTTTCAACAAAAGGGGAGGGACACTGGGATAACTAACATTAACTTTTTCTGAGTAAAACTCATGGATAAACGAGTATAAAACAAAATTTCTTTTAACAAATATCTACAATATTTGATGCAAGGTGATTGGCGTTGGTAATCGAATGTGAAGTTTTTGATGGATGAACTCAGTGAAAGCTAAGATTGAACTTGAAATGTGATATGGCATAAAAATGTCTCAGGACGAGCAGCGAAAACTTAAAATGAAGGAAGCAAAACTTTCAGAGAGCAAAGGTATAATCTGTTTCTATGACGAACGCATTTTTCTGTCAGTAACCAGTGTTATGTTACCTAACCAGCTAGCTAGCGAAAATGAGCTACAACCTTGGCTTTAATGGCGGGGTTAGTCTAGTGATTGCTAACGATCTAACCCTGCGACCTGGGGGTATTTCACAAAGCACGATTACTGAGTTAGCTGGATAACTGCATTAAGTAAAATCCAAAAGAGCTCTTTTCTACTTCCGTCCATGGGGTTTTACTGCAGTTATCCAGACAACTCAGTAATCCTGCTTCGTGAAACAACTAGGGTCCTGCAGCTTTTTTCTGAGCTGGCTAGGCTAGCAAACTGGCTAGCTCACCCTCACTGTAGCTAGCTACTAGCTATAGCTAGCTAGTGTTTCTGGAAAATAAATCCTGCTTTATTGCATGCTTTTATGCATGCATGCTTTACCAAATCAAGTGGTTAAAATAATATTTTAGTGTGTGACAATGTGGCCAACTAGCTAACCATAACCTTTGCTTGCTGTTTCGAACTTTCAGTTGTCCGGCCTCGGCTGTATTTTGCAAACATGATAAACCAGCAGACAAGTGGGGGCAGGAGGAAATGCTAAATCTGCTGGCTTGCTAACAGGTTAATATCAACAATGCATGGCATCGCAAAAGTGAATAAATAAATGAAATAATAATATTAATCGTTTAGATGGCAGTTAGCTAGCTTGCCAATGTTATAGAAAACTGAGTTTTAAAAAAAGACTGGATGAGTGAGTTTAAGATTTAAGTTAAAGTAACTTAAGATACATTTTGTCTCCAAGCTTAGTTGGGTTGAAGATTATTTACCACAGCTAAACTGGCTACCTAGCTGGAAGTCTAACTTTAAATAAGTCAAGGTATTGCTATACTGAGCCTGACCTGACCACATCTGAATCTGTAGCCTCCCACTGGCGCGGAGTGTCACTAAATTAACAGCTCGATGCTGCAATGAGTATGCATACATTTGTATGCATACGTGTTTGCCTGTGGTTCGATTTTGCCTGTTTGCCTTCTTATCAAGTACCCAGTGCCCACATCACTGTATTATATTGGGTGTTGGCTTCATGAATACACATGCAGAATTTGTTGTGATGCAGTTTCTTCGTTTTTTCAGGGTGCCTGAGTTAGGGGCCGGGGGTGGGCCCCCAAATAGCTGCAAATAGGATTGGGTCTACACACACACACTGCAGCCTGCTTTAGTCAAAACAAACTGACTGCAAGTAAAGCACTACTACTAGGCACACCAGGAGTTCGCTGTTGATCATCTAAAGCACTGGACCTCCGTCATGGTTCGAGCCATCAAGCTAACAGATTTCAAGGTACAACAGGCTTTGGCTATGGCTATGCTTGCCATCAGTTGTTAGTGTTGGCAAAGCCTCCATTGAACGACCTGTTTACTGTTTATCGTGGTTTGGATGACATAAACAAACTCATTCAAGGGATACCATGCTCCACACCCTTCTCTTCTAAACTCCACCCATACCAAAATAAGGCCAACAGTTTGTTGAGAAAAAGATTTGAAATGGAACAAAAAACAGTAAGATTCGTAACAAAAATAAATGGGTTTTTTTTTTAAATAAAATTCAAAGCAAAATAATTTTCTTCAAATTTAAGTTAAATTTCAACTAATTTTCATATTATTTATTTTTTCTATTTCAAGATATGTTGCACTTTCAACTTTTTTTTACAGTTACATTTCTTTATTTAAAATGTATGCAACCTTTGGTCCTGATCTAGCCCCATAGTATGTATATAAATAAAATATTTACTTGGAACAATACATGTGAACCATGTATGAAACTAAATGTATGTAATGTACATATGTTTCACAGAAAAATAGATAATTGTTGAGAGAGAGAGACCCAATGTAAACATCAACTCTATTCTTTGCAACAGTTTTAGTGCAGCCTAAATTAGAGGTATTCCAACAGTGAAAGCGATGGTGCAAATACAGCAGTGGGTGGATGAGGCCTTATTGCGGCAGTAAAAAACAATCTGCACAAACAGCTCACTTAAAGCCAGTGGGTGAAAGCAAGTCTCCTAAATGCAGACTGAGAGAAACATTCCAGCACTGAGCCTATCAAGAATATGAACGTGTATTCAGAAAGATTTTTTTAAATTCTTATTGCATTTTTAAATTTTGTATTGTGAAGTTAATCTTCTATTTTGCAGTTTACCATTGTATACATATGACTTCCATGGTAGTATTGGTTAAAGGGGGCTTACTTTGTGTGACAATGACTTGTTCTTAACTTAGTCATATTCTTGTTCCTCTGAGAACCCCTACTCTTGATTTGCGCATAGAAGTAAAAGGGGTTTCTCTCAACTAATGCCAAAGTATTAAGTTAAAATGTATAGCCATTGTGATTTATTTTGATTGTGTTTTCAGTCTGCTTTAAATTATTTTTATGGGCAAACAAGGCAGTGGCATGAAAGGTTTAAATCCCTCCTCTTTTAGCCAAAAAGCAACAGTGTTGTGCTTCAGCTTTTTTCCATGGCTTTTAATGCTGGAATTCAGTGCGCTTGTCAAGGATGGAAGAATCTGCATAGAAAAATAAATAGTTTTTAAAATAACCTTTCTGATGTGCTTTAGCGTCTGCTAAATAAATGTAATGTAATGTGCTGCTTCAGGCATCCCTGCTCATTCACAACACCACTGGTGCCAGCAGTCCTGCATTCACTTTTTCTCATTACACTGAATAACAAAGTTTAGCTTGATAGCACCGTCAGTGCAGGAGTGAATACCTTCAGGAATTAATATCCTAAGTGCTGCACATTTATGTCACGGTAACCATGTCACCATCATGGTGAGATGTGAGCAGTGCATAGGCTGAGAGAGGACACAGGCGTAATTATGTAATAGGGTGTCCTAAACATCAGCTCTCCACCCTTGTGTAGCTTCAATCCTAGCCCAACCATCACTCTAGATCTTCAACCCTAACCCAGCCCTCAGCCCATAACATGGGTGAGAATGGTGCCATGGAACAATCTTGTGTGGGAAAACAAATCATGATAAATATCCTTCCTGGGAAATGTTTTATCAAGATTATGTTACAATGAGTGATTCAATTGTTAAGATTGAATCTCTCATTGTAAATTACATTGAACTAATTACCTTTATTTAGCAGATATCATTCTTATCCAGAGTGAACTTTTGTTCGGGAACATGAGGGCATTGTCACGATTTATATGGGTTATAGTGCCAGACTTGTCAAACAATATTCCTAGCGAGTATATACAGGTCTTGCAAAAGTATTCACTTTGAAAGTTATCAGTAGTATAAGTAGTATTTTTCTCCGTAAATTTTGAAACCCAAATTTAGTTATTTGTCAGCTGATATATTAAGCAAATGAAAAACTTAAATACGCTGCTTGCATAAGTAATCAAACCCTACACATTAATATTTGGTAGTCACCTTTTACTGCAATAACAGCTTTACGTATTTTTGTATCACTCAGCTTTGCACACACTATTTGGGAATGATTTTGTCCATTACTTTCATATATATTTTATTTTTCATCTGTAAATTTGGAGCTGACAAACTTTTACTCTTTTTTTGTAACATAAAGCCAATGTCATGAGTTTCAGGGTTTTTTTTTTTGTTTCAAATAAAATATAGCAGAACTATATTTTAATGTATCATTTTTAATTATGTTTGAATACCCGACGCGGAGGTCCGAAGCGAAGCCGATGAACTTAAATAGGATACACTGGGGATTTATTTATCTTCACACGGCTACAATATGAACTGATATTACAAGTTAGCGAACGTTTTTAAAGGGCCATGACCTCATCCCGAATGTTCGGAAACAACAACGCAGCGTTTTAAGTAATGTTGACGAGATGTCAAAAACCGTGTCCTTTAATTAGTTCGAACGCAACTATTTTATTTGGTTATCAATTTTAGCTATCATGCTGGTCATAACATCAGTTACTGCGGATATAAACGTACAAGCTTGTAATAATTCAGTAACTAAGTTTTGTAACGATGCATGTTTGTTTACAAACTAGTAACCTTAGTTATCGAACATCTGTGGCAACAAAATGCAAAATAAAGTACGTCACAGTAAAATAACAAGCTTGCAATTTTTATTTTACAATGATGTCACAGACGTAAATGTACACTTAATATGTGCTACCAATTCATTTTTGATCACAATTACACCAGATCTATGAACAGGACAAAACACGGCGATCAGTTACCAAAATGAACTTTAAGTATTCATTGTTGTGCTGTTGTCTGGTAAGTACTAATCTTTATTTTTTATTGTCCATGTTATTCCCATAATGTACCATTAGTATCAGTTGGTCATAAGTCGGGTCTTTTGCACAAAACAAGACCTGGGGTAACTTTAATATAAAATAAAGTGCCTATTTAAAAATAATTCAATACAAACATGTATTTTCTAAATAACATTTTTACATTTAGAGTATGTCTGTTATGTTTTATCTTGGAATTGTTTGGGATAGAATTTAACATAATTAGAAGTCACTAATAGTTAAAACATCACTGAGTAAAATGCATTTTAACTATGATCATGCATTACTGTTAGTGTTTTGAGGTTTTAAACTGCCTGTAAAACAACAGTCCTCATTCAGTTGACACGAGCATAGTCTATTGTATTATGTAAAAGGCCTTCTCTTGTGTCAAGAAAACATCCTGATACAATTTCTCATTTTTTAAACACATGTGGGGGTAGTGGATAATGAGGAGAAATGTGGATAATGAGGAGAAAAAGACCAAGAAAAAAGGGAAGAAAGGAAGAAAGGCCCAGTCAGCGTCAATAGACCAGCTGACCCAGAACAACAACTGCCCAGAGAAGACAGCTGTTAACATCAGCTGCACAGTGGAAACTGCCCTTACCATCGGCTGCGTAGAGAAAGAAAGCCCTCACCATTGGCTGCGTAGAGAAGAAAGCCCTCACCATTGGCTGCGCAGAGAAGACAGCCCTCACCATCGGCTGCGCAGAGAAGACAGCCCTCACCATCGGCTGCGCAGAGAAGACAGCCCTCACCATCGGCTGCGTAGAGAACACAGCCCTTACTATCGGCTGTGCAGAGAAGACAGCCCTCACCATTGGCTGCGTAGAGAACACAGCCCTTACTTTCGGCTGCGCGGAGGAGACAGCCTTTACCATCGACTGCGCTGAGGAGCCTGCTGCTACCAGTGACTGCGCAGGGGAGCCAGCAGTTACCACCAGCTGCCCAGAGCTCACTCTTACTACTGAATGTGTAAAAGAAGCAGTCCTTACCATCGACCTTACCATCGCAGAGGCACAAACTGCTTCCAGTGACTGTGCAGAGGAAACATCTTTTGCCATTGACCGCACAGAGGAGTCAACTCCTAGCACTGACTGCACTAAGCCAGATCTTACCATCGACAATGCAGAGGAGCTGGGCAGGTAACCACCTAAACCAAGCTCTGACCCATGACTGCGCAGAGGAGCCAAGCGGTACCATTGACTGCGCAGAGGAGCCAAGCGGTACCATTGACTGCGCAGAGGAGCCAAGCGGTACCATTGACTGCGCAGAGCCAGTTATCATCGACTGCATGGGAGAGCCATGTCTCACCATTGACTATGCAAAACCAGCTCTTACGATCAATTGCGCTGAGGAATCAGCTGGTATCATTGACTGCGGAGAAGACCAAGCTGTTACCATCATCTGCACAGAGCCAGCTCCTACCATTGACTGTGCAGAGGAGCCAACTCCTGCTGTTGACAGCACAGGGGAGTTTGCTGATATCATTGACTGCGCAGAGCTATTCCTTACCGTCGACTGCACTGTGGAGACTTGCGCAGATAACACATCTTTTACCATTGACTGTGCAGAGGAACAAGGTCTGACTGTGGCCATCAACAGTGCTGAAGAGCAAGCTGTTGCTATCAGCTGTGCAGAGCAGCCAACTGTTATTATTGACTGCATAGAACCAGCTCTTATCACTGACTGTGTGGAGGAGCCAGCGGGTGCCATCAATGGCACTAAAGAGCTCAAGCCCTTGCCACTGTTACCAGCAATGACTCTGCTCTTACCATCGAATGCACAGATGAGCCCGCTCCTACCATCAGCTGTGGAAAGGAGCAAGATCTGACCGCTGACTGTGCTGAGGAGCTTGCTGTTGGAATCAACTGCATGAAAGAGGCAGCTCTTACTATCCAATGCCTGGAGGAGCAAGCTCTTTCTGTCGACTGTGTACAGAAGCCAAATCCTACCATTGACTGTGCAGAGAAGCCAGCTCCTAGCATTGACAGCCAAGAGGAGCTTTCTAATACCATCAACTGCACCAAGCTATTTCTTTCCATCAACTGTGCTGAGGAGACTTGCACAGATACGTCGGCCCCTACCATCTGCGCAGGCCCCTACCCTGCGCAGAAGAACAAGGTGTGACTATCGACTGTGCAGAGCCAGCTGCAGCCATCACCTGTGCTGAGGAGCAAGCTCTTAGCATCAGTTGCATAGAGAAACAAGCTGCTACAATCAATTGCAGGAGAGAGGCAGATCTTACCATCGACTGGGTAGAGGAAGCAGCTCCTAGTATCAACTGCACGGAGGAGCCAACTCTTACTCTCAACTGTGCAGCAAACCCAGCCCTTACCACAGAGCAACTTTTCCAGACATTCGACTGTGCAGACCGGGAAGAACAAATAAAGAAGAAAAAGAAAAAGAAGTGGTCATTGAAGAAAGGATGGAAAGGGACGATGGAAAGTCAGCGTCTGCAGTGAAAACGGTCCTGCCCACTGAACGCACAGAGGATCCAGCAGAGCAGGATTTTGCCCTGAACACTGATGGCGCAAAACAGCCAGGACGTACCATCAGCTGTGTAGAGCAGCTGTCCCATATCCACAGCGGAGACGACCCATTTCTTATCACCCACTGCACAGAGGAACCAGCTCATTTCATTTCCTGCGCAGAGGAATCAGCTGGGGAATCTGCTGGGGAACCTGTTGCCACCATCAGCAGTGCAAAAGAACCAGCTGTCACCATCGACCACGCAGAACAACCTGCTGTTACTATCAGCTGTGCTGCACCAGTTCTTACCACTGACTGCACAGAGCCATCATCTCTGACTGTTGATCACATTGACCAGGAAGAACAGAAGAAGAAAAATAAAAAGAAATGGTCGTTAAAGAAAGGAAAGAAAGGGACCAAGGCAAAGTCAGTGTCTCTGACTGTCGACTGCTCAGAAGAGCCAGTCCTCACCCTCAACTGCACAGAGCAGGTATTGGCACAGAACATCAGCTGCGCAAGACAGACACCAGCCCAGGACCTCAACTGTGCAGAGCAGCCGGGTCTTACCGTCGACTGCATAGAGAAGCCTGCTCTGGCCATTGACTGCGCAGAACAACAAAGGTAGTGTTTTTCTCTTCATTTAATTTCATTTTAGCGCTTACGTTTGCTGCTCGGGCAATCAATTTCTAAGAACTAATAGAGCATGCTTATCCTTTACTTATTTCTCTTATATAGGCTGGAATTCCCAGGCCGTAGAAAGCTCCAGTTAGAACACTTCCGCCAGGATGAGACCCAGAGTCAGAGGAACACGACTGATCACACTGTCCTTGGGTAAGAATGGCAGTCTGTTCATTCTAACTGAAGGATGGAAAGTTTTTTTTAGTTCCAGAATGTGCTGCTTAATATTGACAAGTGTTAAAGAAAAATAAATCAGTTGTTCTTGCAGGACCAAAATATTATTCTGAAATTATTATTGATCCAAGCTCTATTATATGTATCATTATACTATTTTTGAAGTATGTAAATGGAGATGGAGTTAGGTATGTAGATTAGAATTGGTGTGCGATCTGAACTGCATTTTGTGCATCCTTTGATTG
The DNA here is from genome assembly GCF_018555375.3 of Anguilla rostrata. Lineage (NCBI taxonomy): Eukaryota > Metazoa > Chordata > Actinopteri > Anguilliformes > Anguillidae > Anguilla > Anguilla rostrata. Next base: position 11,804,557 of record NC_057945.1, on the reverse strand, counting down.
TATACTTTTCCCACCCTGTCTCTGAGACCCAGTCTCCTGTTTGTTTTGGTTCCTGTATTGAAGATCAAAAAAACAATTCCATGTAATGCGTATGAATAACCTATTGCCTGACTTCTGTACGGTAACAGAGTAGGGATGTGTTCATGTCTCTGCCACAGGTTCCCTAACATCGGGAACACATGTTACATGAATGCAACTCTCCAGAGTCTGTTCAGTCTCCGAATCTTTACTCAGGACATCAGGAGAGAGGAAGGCTGCTGGAGGTCACATCTTACCACACATTTACTCAAGTATGTAGCTACCTTTTGTTGTTTATTTTTTGTTCCACCCATAATAACCCTAATCTCAAGTGGCAACTTTCACTGCCTGTGCAGCTGGCAATCAAAGACCTCTCTTGCCCCCTGCAGGTGTCTTGCAGATCTGCAGTCAGCACAGGCCAGCTACAGCAAGAGCACAAGGTCAGCCTGCTGAAGACCCTGAAACAGACCATCGCATCGTACTGCAGCGACTTCTGTGGGAATGAGCAGCAGATGAGACTTGCACACACGCATACAGACACACACACTCCCACTCACACCCCATAGTTCTTCAGATATTTCCTCTTGTGCCAAATTCTTTTTTTAAATGGTGTGTTCAGGGTACGCATTTATCACAAACTTTAAAACAAATGCGTGAATGAAATTACATGTATGTAAATAATGTAGTTATCTTCTTTGATAGATTGATTGATTAAATGTTTATGTTAAGTTCCATAGTGCAACAAGGAGATTGAGGGTGTTGTGCTCGGAGTAGATAAATAAAACTACACTGAGCATATGGTATGTGATACAGATAGTAATTGTGAATGTTGTTGTAAAGGCTAGGGCTTGTAAACTATGTCTCTGAGGTCACTGCTGAAGCCTACCACCCTCTCCTTCCCACATGGGATTTCCCTGTCTCACTGCAGGACGCTCATGAGTTCCTAAGCGTTCTCCTGTCCCAGCTTAAAGAGGAGGGGGTTTCCCTGAGGACAAGGGTGGGGCTGCACCCCTACACGGGTTCCATAGAGGCAAATTGTGAATTTGGCCTCCTGTCCATCAGAAAGTGCCTCAGGTGAGCCACCCATGTCTGGTGGGTCAGTTCAGTTTGAATTTTGTCAGTTCAGGAAATTGCAAAATCAACTAATAAAACAGCTATATTCCTGAATGGAATAGACTCCATCCCCAGCCCTGCCTGTAAGTGTTCATTTCTGTGTCTCTGTGGTTCCCTCTCCAAAGCTGCGGGGAGAAGGTGTGTAGGACAGAGTCCTACAACTGCTTGTCTGTGAACTTGGTCCCTGGGGGCTCTGTGCAAGACAATTTTTGCCCTTTACTTCAAGGTAAGCGTCCACCTGGGAGACTTCAAAATACTGCATTTGTCTGTGAGCTGAGTGTTGAATGTGTTACTATGCTTTGTGGTGTGTGAGGACAGTGTTGAAAGTGTGTTACTGTGTTTTGTGGTCTGTGAGCTGTGTTGAGTGTGTTACTGTCCTTCTGCGGTCTGTGAGCTCTTGTGTTGAGTGTGTTTCATGGCCTGTGAGCTCTATGTTTAGTGTGTTACTGTGCTTTGCTGTCACAGGGCTATGAGGTAGAGTGTCGGTGCCAGTGGTGATTTAGAGTTGGCCACTGTGGAGCAGAGGTTACAGTCACTGCCTCAGTAAGTGCAGCCTCCTTCCTTCTCTTTCAATATATCGGGCCTGGTTAAATATGACATAAATAAATAAAGGATTCCTCTGTGTGTCTGTGCAGAGTGCTGGTCGTGCAGCTGAAACGGTTCAGTTTTAACTCCAGAGGGAACCTGGTGAAGCTGCACGATCACCTGCACATCTCCCCACAGCTCAGCCTGCAGGCCCACAGCAGGGCCAACGTTCGCCTGCCAGGGCTGCCCAAGCCCCACCTGACCCATGGGGATTTTGCAACCTCCCCCTCACCAGAGGGAGCTGTTCTCTTTACAGGTAGTTCAGGCGTGAGAGCCATTCTGTCCCCTTTTACTTCCTGTGATGTGGAAAACAAGCTAGGGCTGGATTGTCAAGACTCTACCCCTGGATTGACACAGTGGATCATGGTTTTTGGTGTTTCTACACTTAAATCCTGAATTAGTTCATTTCTGGTTAAACCTGCTGGCACCTTGACCCTGCAGAACCTGTGACTCAGTGATAAGACTCCAGAGCTGAGGAGTAAGTGTGCTGAATGAATCTGTAGTGGTAATGATAATGCAAGGGGTCTGATGGTGTTTTTGGTTTTGTTTGGTTTCCCCTGAAGCTGAAAAGAGGAGCTCTGTGGAAGGAAGTACCCCTGACAGAATAGAACAGGACAGCTACCCTGTGGTGAGGAGAGGAGAGAGAAAGAGAGAAGGATGAGGGGTAGTGAAAGAGTAGAGCAGGATGGAGGGTGGCCTAGGATGGGGCGGGATGGGGGTTGAGGGTTTGGGTGAGTAACTCTTCTGACTGCAGGTCTGTACCTTCTGTTTCCTAGAATGAATACAGTCATCAGCATGCTGTCCCACATTGGATCCAGCATGCAACACGGTGAGATACACTGAAGGCACAAAGCCCACACACATTCCTGGTCCCTATGTCCTCAATCTGATCTGGAGACATTTCCACCATTATGGGCACATTGAGCAGAGACTGAACATCCATCTGTGTAACTCTGCAGGTCATTACATCTGTGAGAGCTGTGATTGCAACACAAACGACAACGAGAGAGTAAAGCAGCTGGACCAGAAGTCTGTGTTGAAGCGGAGGTCAAACTCCGCCTACATGCTGTTTTATGAATACAGGTGAGAGCTCGTCCATAACAAAAGCCCTGCTGTTCTGTGATTGTGGTACAGGTAGAATTACTGCTGAGCTATAAGTACAGGTGACAATAGCATCAGGTTCAGTTGTGTTGGGGGAGGTTTGCAGGCAGTGTGACTGGGCTGGTGTCTGTTGTAGGGGTGCTGGTGTATAGAGATGGAACCAAGGCCATCTTTAAATGAGACTGCCCAGTCCTCTCTGCCTCTACAAGAGTGGAACAGCCATGTATGTTTTTCATTTGTTGCTGATGTTGCTTGAAATGTATAATGTATATTATAAGCATTGTGAAAAAAATTAATGGTCATCATACAAAAATTTGCCATTTTGCTTTTCCTGCTTCCACGACCTCTGCCATAGGTTTTGTGGTTACATTTGTTTGTGCTGCGGGTGTGTTTCGTTTTTCCGGTTGGTCATCAGATTGATGTTTGTCTCCGGTTGCTCTGTTTGAAAAAGCTGCCGTTTGTATGTGATGTGGATCAAAGACATATTAAAATGTTTTTATTTTCTGGTTAAGTTATCCTTGAACATACCTTGAGCCAAATAAACTATCTATTCATCTGTGGGGTCCATGATTTCTATGTGTGCATGTGTGTGTTCATGTTTTTTTTAAATTATTTTTTATTATTAATTTACTTTGTTTTCAGCATATGATCAATGTATTATCTTGAATTAACCCTTGTGTTTGGTTTGGGCAAATGTACTGACTTTACATTTTTTTAAACCGATTTTTACCCTTTTGAGAAATGTTTTTCCTAACCACTGAATAAATTTGATTATTATTTTATGTTTCAATTTGTTGTTCACCATCTGTATTTGTTGTCTGTCTTTTGCCTGTGTGGTTTCTTTGAATATAAAAACATAAAGATGAAAAATAATTGAGAATCAGTTCAAAATAATAAATATCAATATTCATCAACTGCATGAAAGCTTCTTTCATTTCTCGATTACAGTGGATTTATATAAATCACATCTTTTTCACACATTTATACATTTGCACCGAATATGCTGTAGGCAGTTTTCACACACTATGCATACGCTGTGTTAGCTACAACAGCATTTCAATTGCAGTGAATACGCTGCTCCGTGAGAAACTATTTCGTTTTCCAGCTTCTGTTAATGTTATGTTGTCTGAAGATGTGCTCTGTTCGGTCAGACAAAGCGACTCCACCGCAAAAACTGATGAGGTCCCACCGAGATTTGAACTCGGATCACTGGATTCAAAGTCCAGAGTGCTAACCATTACACCATGGGACCCGGATCCCAGGTACCGAGGAAATTTATTAAATTAACCAATCTTTACTTATTTTTACAGGCAGATATATTTCTCTCACAAATTCCTCTTCTTAAAATGAAAGCGAAAGATCGTATATACAGGTACAGTAATAACAGCTGTAATATCTTGCCAGCAAGATATCCAAAACCTAAGGCATATACAGTTCATGGATAGCTAGCTCATTTAAATTGAACAGACGGAATTACTTCCCCATAGACCTGTAAAATATAGATTTGATCCAACCGATGGTTAGCGAAGCTCCGAGTCGGATAAAGGCCTTCAGGTTTTGACGACACACCCATTGCATTGACCGATGTTTCCATAAGAAAACCAGTATATCATATAGTGTAGTTGCATCCGGGAATCTTTGCAAGGGCGCGACATTCATTATACGGATTTAAACCAAGCGGCCAAACCCAGACTGCGTTTTTGAAGCTCATTTCCTGGTCTTGTTGTTCCTGGTTGCTCACTAGCGCCACTACGGTTGGCTCCAGTATAGGTGTTTTCATATCCGGTTTCCATGTAAGTCTACGGTACAAATGCGGTCAAAATACAAAGTCAATAATTTTTTCTCATGAGTACAAATAGTCACAATATGTGTATTTTATTCGTCTTATGACTGTCCACGCATGTGGCAAAGCTACTATAATCCCGATTTTGGGATAAACATTGCAAAATTTTCAGTTTCACGAAGCGAATTAAGAGTCTTAAGGTTTATTTGCTGAATAACATACAACACAACACACGATGAAATCACACACACACAATTTAACGAAATTAACCATCTTTGTAAAAACCTGGACTGGAATGTTAAATAAAACTGGAATGGACTCGAAAAAAAAACCTGGACTGGATTTTTGAAAAAAAAACCGGACTGGACTCGGGGAAAAAAACCTGGACTGGATTTTTTTTTTAAACTGGACTGGACTCCCCCAAAAAAACCTGGACTGGATTTTTGAAAAAAACTGGACTGGACTCCAAAAAAAAAAAACCTGGACTGGATTTTTTTTAAAAAAAACTGGACTGGACTCTCAAAAAAAACCTGGACTGGATTTTTGAAAAAAACTGGACTGGACTCGGGGGAAAAAACCTGGACTGGATTTTTGAAAAAAACTGGACTGGACTCGGGGGGAAAAAACCTGGACTGGATTTTTTTTTAAAAACTGGACTGGACTCAGGGGGGGGAAAAACCTGGACTGGATTTTAAAAAAAAACTGGACTGGACCTATTTTTTACAGTCTCTGATTTAAACCCGAATTGCCACGTGTTATTCAAATGATGTGATGTTTGCTTTACAAAAACGACAGTCACCAGGGATTTTTACTGACAAATAATTATTAAAATGAACGTAGAATGAGTATTAAACATTTTTTAAAATATCAAATATTCAATATTAGGCCACCATTTGTTGATGGTTAAGTTAAACAGTTATCTCGCTGCACAACCTACATAGATTATTGAGTCACTGATCAACATCAAAGCCAACCATAGAGAAAAAAAAATGGCTATTATTATTCAGGGTCTATTTCTTCTTGCTCCATTTATCATTAGGCAAGGTAACAGCTATCATCCATACCCGTAGACCGTAGAAAAAGGTGTCGCTCTGCTCCGTATTATTTGTGGTCCACGGTTGAAATGGCGGCGCTGTTTTAAAATTTCGACAGCCTTTCAGGCATTGCATGATATCTGTGGTCTGCTCGCAAAGCCCGCGAAATAAAAAATAAAAAAACAATACACTTAGCCGTCAGTTTGTTTACGTTAGCTTGATAGGTAGTCGTGTAGCACCATAGTCATTACTGAGAGGCCTTGTGCTACATTTTATATATTTTATTCCTGGATTTGCAACAAACCTTCGAAAGAAATGAGCGACGAATTTTCACATAGTCAGGTTGATACAAAGTTACACCAACTTCCTGAGGAATTATCATGTCTGGCTAATATTAATAAAAAGCACTTCATATGTCTTGGATAGAAAAGTGGTAACCATAGCCTGTAATACCACAAAAGTAGCATTTGTTACCTAAGTAATACAAGTCAAATGATTATTTGATATTTAGATAACATTTGTACATCTTAAGCGAATATTGTTACCGCGTAATCATTCGACAAGCTATCCGTATCGAAGTTAACTTGCGTTACACGTGTATTGTTAATTTGGCGTAACGAACTATTTTCTCTTTATAGAGGCTAAAAGCTGCGATACACTTTACTGTGGCCAGATTTTGTGAGGAGGTCGGACAGGATTGTCAAAAGAAATACAGTAAACTGGCTATCGCTGCAATAAGTGAAACGACATTCAAGCAGTGTGGTAAGTCCCGTGCAAACCTTGCTGAATCTTTGCTATATTCGCTAGTTAAGGCTAAGTTAGAACCAGTGTTCTTACCTGCATTCCGAGGGGGGAATTCAGCCGCATCTTTCATTAGATTATAATGTGGTTTATATGCCTGATGTTGTTTTATTTTGGTTTATTTAACTCGCGGCTTAAATTATGGCTTTTATTGTAAGAATGTATCGTGAATAAGTAAAATTAAATAAATAGAACGAAGCCACTGATGAAACACTGAACACGACTTTTGAAAATCTCCACCGAGATGCAACGACAGAGTGGACCCGCAACACTGGTTTGCCATGCGCAGTATTGTAGTGCTTCTCACCCCTAGAACATGTATTCACTGAAGCAGACTTTTTTTTCATTGGATGTTGGTAGTTTCTCCCACCTCCCGAAAGGTGTCACTAATGTTATGGGGAGTTTTGACAGCGTTTTGCGTGTATATGTAGAACATGCAATTTCCTGAATTTTGAAATCATCTAATTTTTGTGAATGTCATTTGTAGGAGTGTGAGAGTTGGTTTTTCATGGTTTATGATACTTTATCATACGATGTTCAAGATTACACATATACGTAACTCTATATTTCAGATATTTTTGCAAGGGATTTGGAAGCCTTTGCCAGGTAAGCAGTGTTTTTTTTATTTTTATTCAACCGATTCTGTTTTTTGGAATTTTTTGGATAAATAATTGGTGACAGCTGCTCAGTAGATGTTGCGTGTGTTTGACAGGCATGCGAAGCGAACTACGGTCAATGTGGAAGATGTGAAGCTGGCAGCTCGTCGAAGCACGTCGTTGGTAAGGGTATCACACCGGCATTCTCCACCTCAGAGCACCTTTCAGCTTCATGCAGAGCAGCAGCACTTTGTACATTACCACATCACAGACACTCTAAAGGGGGAGTTTCACTTTAAAGAGAGGTTATATGCAATGTGAGTGGTTCTATGATGCTTTAGCCAGCATTGTGCTATAGGTCAGTGGTTCAGTAGGCTTGATTTTCCACTTCCAACTGGAGCCATGGCTGTATGAGCACATAGTTCATCAGAAGTGTCTACATCTAAAACCTGCACAAGCATCAGGATTGGCTGAAAAGTATTTTTCTCCCCCCAAGGAGGCCATTGCTACATTGGTTGCTGAACTAGTGATTCCAGACTGACACTTGAAAACAGATGCAAAACAGATTCAAAAGAGTTGGCATGTGTTTTGATTCATCATAATGTAATGGGACACGTATCCTATCAGTGGCCAGTGTGCACGTACTGAAGTGGGATCTTGGGGCCCCTGAAGATTCAGACTCATTGGGGGCCTTTGGGTTGGAGGCGGGACGCTGGGGGGCTTCGGCCTCGTGGTTTTGTTTGCGTTTGCCCTCCTGCTCGTCTGCATTCTCTCGGGACACGGCTGACGAGCGTCTCTCTTCGCTTCGCCAGGCCAACTACATTTCCGAGAAGAGCGAAGAGCTGACCTCCATTACCAAGGAGCAGAAGGGGAGGAGGAAGAAACAGACGGGGAAGAGGACGAGTGGGGGCAGCCTGCCGGAGGCGGCGGGGGCCGACTCCAGCATGGGCGACGATCAGGACGCGCTAGCGTAAACGCACCACACGGTCCGAAAAGACGGGTACCGCCACCTAGCCTGGGGTGTAACTGTCAGACGCACAGTGCAGCGTTATTGTGTACAGTGTACACGTGATATAATTGACATTTCTTTTTGAGATTCCCTATGCATATTTCTGTTGAGACTAAACGGCTTGTGAAAGGTGGTTACTGTGGGTGATTTTGCCCTCATTGACTATGAATAAGAGGTTGCTGTTTCTGCATACAGCACAGAGAGAGGGCCTGTAGTCCAGTTATTGTTATGTTAAACATTATTTTTTGAATGAACATGCCTGTTATATACTTACTGTGTATTTCTAGGTGAAAAGAAAATGAAATAAAAAGTTCGATATTGATAGAATCTCAGTCGCACAACTTTACATTTTAATTTATATTTTCTCTTTCCATACATTCACATCATTAAAAATAGGGTAATAATTCCTTTCTTTTAATATCCAAGTGAGAAAATATATTACTACATACAAAGACTCATAGAAAAAAAAAAAAAAAACCAACACAATATATTAAAACTCATTGACTTTGTCAACTTGGTGTCTTTGTTCATCTTATAAAAAGACAAAACAACACTAAATAGAAATACATGAAACTTTCAATAAAACGTGATTATTATAGATTTCATAATATAAAAAGTTGTGTACTACGCACTGTCTTTGGCCACATACTGTAGAAGCTTTGGCAGCTGTGGTTTTATGCAAGGTAGAATTGTACTTAATTTCACCTTAAAGGTAAGTCTGGGGCCCACATTCACAAAGCGTCTCAGAGTTGGAGCCCTGATCTGAGATCAGCGTAGCGTTTTAGCTCAAATGGATTAAGGGTTGGATGTGGAAATGGGAAGGCTGATCCGAGATCAGTGCTCCAGCCCACAGGCGCTTTGTGAATACAGGCCTGAGTGTTTACAGTTCTTTGCGGATAAAGGCTCTTCCCTCTGAAACAGCTGAAGGTCCTCTGCCGGGCATGGGATAAAATAGAGTTGACTTAGCAAACTTTTCCTCTCCCAATTTGGAATGCCGAATGGAATAAGCACTCATTTCCAGGACCTGTCAATTTGGGGGATTGCAGAAAAGCATGTGCTCTGAAGTGAAAGGTGTCCCCCTGCTTATCACACTGCAGTTCTACATAGTTTGCAAATACAAGTTGTAGGAATACACCTGCAGCTTTGGGGCTTGCAGGACCTCAACCCACCAGCAGGGGTCGTCAGTACGTGAAGAGAGGCAATCATCCCTGGGAGATGCTAGAGCTCCGATACGGTCTGAATTTTCAGCCAGGCCGTGCGGCCCACCCATGCCCTAGAACACTGCCTTAACAAAATGAGCCACACAGCAGCCCTCAACTGTTTTCTGATACAAACCAACTACCTGACTGCAGACTAGGGCTGGATACATCTTCAGTACTGGCAGTTTCACCTTTACTGTTACTGTATTTTCATTATTCTCTTTACAGTGTGAATATTGAGCAGGTGAAGTGAGGTCGCTACAAGCGAATCTTTGCAGCTGGTCAATGTGTGTCCTGTCCCTGAAAATGAACTCATTTCCAGTTCCCTCTTCCCATTCCCCAGTTTACTTATTTCCAAAATATTGGCACGCAGGGTCAGTAGTTAGGGACCGTAGATAAAATTCTGTAAAAGGCACCTGTTCCAAATCGTACCCACCTCCAGCTGTGCTGCCACTTGCCTTTGCCTTCAGACCACTTGGCTGGCGCCAGTAAACTCTCTTCTGTCTGAAATGTATCTGCCTCCCTTATCCCCCCCCCTCCTCCATATACCACCTCTACAAAGTTTACGTGCTCACAACCGTTATTCACATACACTCACCCTTTTGGAAAACTGCCATGTCACCACCCCAGCTGGAGAGCTGGCCAACCCAATGAGTTAGCAGTGCTGCAGTAGTGTTGGAGTGTATATCCAAAAACAGAAATTGTGCTGAGTGTGTTTGTTCGTAAAGGGAACAGATGCGTGCATCAGCCGCTTCCAGGGAGGGTTTGCAGAAAAGAAAGTTTGTGGAGTTCAAACAGCATTGGCGTAACGAAAAGGTGAAAAGGCTGATTTATGAATGAAAGCTGTTGTTTCCACTATGTCAGTCGTTCCACGGACGTCTGTGGTGATAAGGTGTAGCTGCGATTACTGTGCTGGGTGTCCACTCTGTTGGGTGTGTAACTATGGGTGTTAAAGCACACGACTGCCTACATTGTCCTTTCACCCTAACCCACCCATTTTGAACCCACAACACATCCACAGCTTTTACAAGTTGGCCTACCTTTGATTTCTGTTTTGCACCTCAACATAAACATAAAAGAAACTGAAAAAGCAGTGACTGCAGCCCAAGAGATTTGGTGCAGGGAAAAAAAAAAAAAAGACAGCAATAGTAAAATCTTCATGACAACCTTGCATTTCATGATTGCTATGATTGCTTCATCCTTATGTAAGGCACCGAAAGCTTATTTTTTTCAAACACACAGTACAGTCCACAGCATAACTTCCTGAAGCTCTGAGGGCCTGGGGCCCCTCATTTTCGGGACGGCCCCAGCATCACCTTGTTGATGAAGTTAACGATGGCGGTAGCGGGCTGCTCGGGGTCCAGCTCGGCGAACAGGTGACACACGTTCTCCGACACACTGCCTGGCTTCTTCGCCACAAAGCCGAACATCCTGCTGGAAAACAGAGCTGTGAGAGAACTTCAACGGCAAAACAAGAATAGAGGCGACGAGCAGGAAAGATTTCAGCATTTTCAATAATAAGACTAAACAGAAACACAGTTTGTGAGACATAAGCCATCCAGTAATGCATGACAGGTAAGTATTAAATGACTGCAACAATAGATAGCCAAGCAGGAAAATCCTAGCTGACCGGCACTTCTTTCAGCCACACGGGACACTTACTTGGAGGTCGTGCTGTCAGAGTTAGTCCACCTAAAGCACAGGAAGACAGAGACGAGACTCAGGACCACACAGACGCGGGGCCTCGCTAACAGCCTGGCGCCGCGGCGCACGCTAATCACATCACAGCCACGCGCGCGGCCCTGCAAGCAACCAGCGCTAACGCTAACGCCAAGCAGGTCAGCAGACTTCACACCGGCACTCGCAGCGGGGTTAACTCAAGAGAACCCGTCAGCAGACGGCTAACGCGGTTCAACTCTACGCTCCGCCACGCGGGGGCCCACCTCCTGTCCTGCGGGTCAACGCTGCAGTAGGTTACAGTGTTGACAGGGTAGTGTCTTCTGAAGAACACCCTGTTAAGTGACAGAGATAAAGGGGATGTCAGAATCTGACGTTGGGTCACAAACACACGCTCAAGTCACATTACATTACATTACATTACATTGTTGATCATGTTTCCACCAAGCACAAGCCTGTAAACATCTGTCTAGCCGGCTTTTTTGCTCACAGATTGAAGCAGCTGTTTCAAAAGCTTCAAGGTCAGTTTCTACTGGAAACATGATTGAAGTTGCAATATCTACACAGCTTACTGCTGGTTATAAACTTCCAAAGAAACAAAGATAAGTGAGCATACTGTTGACGGACGTACTGCATGTCTTCATAAGCATCAGATGAAGGTTTATATTGCTCAGCACACAGACTGCTGTAATAGCATCATATTGAAGTTGTACACTGGAAATATATGCTTTCATGTCCTCTCTTTCTAGTAATAAGTTCACATTTTGTAACTGAGAAAACAACTGCAAACCATCAATGATCTTGAAGATCGCTTCAATTATATGAAAATGGCACTTGATGACACCTGCACTACCCTGAGTTTTGAGCATGCTAAAATCAGGTCTGTAATCGGAGCAGGGTGTGCTAAGCAAAGCTAAGCAGCTACACCCAGACATGGGCGGGGCCTAACCTGCGCTGGCCTGAGATTTGAGCACGGTAAAGTCAGGTCTGTAATAGGAGCAGGGTGGGCTAAGCTAAACTAAGCTAAGCTAAGCGGCAGCAGTCAGACATGGGCGGGGCCTAACCTGCGCTGGTTGTCCGTGAGCGTGACGCCCTGGGCGGACACCTTGAAGTGCACCACAGTGGCAGGGGGGCGGGGGCTTCTGGACAGCGTGGTGTTTGTGGCCTTGGAGACCGCCTGGGGTCCCGTAAGAGACTCCGTTTCCACAGAGTTCAGGTACAGGACGTTGCAGGCTGAATAGAGACAGCACACAAGGGGTCACAGGTCACAGGTCAACTCTTCAGCTGAGCACACAATTGATTCGCTAGGACGTTCACACATAAACACTGCCCAATTTGATCACGTGATGTTCCACTCAAGTTGAGCAAGAGAATTTCCCAATGCAAAATCACTATTCCATCCAATAGCTGTGTTTCCTTTACAACAGATGTATGTAAGCCCAGCCTGAACGAGATTACATTAATTTCATGAATTAATTCTGTTGATCTTGCACATATATGCAGAATATCTTGAAAACAGTGCTTGCTTTTCAGTTGAATGAAGGTAATTAAAACACAGCTGGCACTGGCAAGATCCAGATTCCATACCAGACTGTGGGGCCCATTCACGCCCTAGAACCGTCCCTTAAAAGGATGAGCCACCCAGCAGCCCCCAAAATGTACCCAATTTGTCAAGTATCACTACAACTAGAAAGCAGTACTGCCTACAAATGTAAAAACAAGTGTGAAATTCTGCCTGTCCTCATTAACGATGCTGGAAATGTTTGTGTTGAAGAAACTGAATGATAACGCAATTGCTCTAGCTGTGGGTTCTATCCGCTGGGCTGCGATGAGAGTTCCTCTCTGCCTGTCTGCAGGCTCACCTGCGCCCTGTCTGAGCAGATCTGCCGCCGTGCTGGTGCTGTTTCCAGCAGTCTGGCTTTCCTGGAGCTCTCCGACAGGGTCTGCGAAACAGAGAGACGCTCTGAAGCAGGGTCACACGGTGCGCGGGCACACACACACACACACACACACACACACTCTGTGTCACCTACAACACACACACCGTCACACTAACACACGCTCAGCATGTATCACACAAACACACACAAAGAGCCATACAATACAGCGGATCATAAGAGGGAGACATGCTACACAGAAATACAGTCTCATTATTAAAGAGTCAAAACAGCCTCTCTTTGGGCCTCTGTAAGGTGCGGTTTCCCTTTATGTGGTTTCTCTGTTGTCTGCCTGCTCTCTGTGTGGTTCAAGTCAGGTGCAGTCTCTCTTTGGGTTTCTCTCTGGTGGGGACTCTGTCACTGAGGGGCTCTCTCTCTGTCTCTTTGGGTTCCTGAAGGGCTCTCTCTCTGTCTCATTGGGTTCCTGAGAAGCACACCTTTGTCCGGGATGAGCAGGACGCAGGGCAGGGAGATGTGGGTGATGGAGTGCTGGTACACGAGGGCCGACAGGCTCCCTAAAACACAGGAAAATTACACCAAACCTTAGACAATGCAGAGCTGAAACAAGTGTCTATGAGTAATTCTGGTATTTCATGCAGCCCGCCCCCTCTTTACATCTCTGTATAAGCCCTGCCCCCTCTTTACATCTCTGTATAAGCCCCGCCCCCTCTTTACATCTCTGTATAAGCCCTGCCCCCTCTTCACATCTCTGTATAAGCCCGCCCCTCTTTATATCTCTGTATAAGCCCGCCCTCTTACATCTCTGTATAAGCCCGCCCCTCTTTACATCTCTGTATAAGCCCGCCCCTCTTTACATCTCTGTATAAGCCCTGCCCCTCTTTACATCTCTGTATAAGCCCCGCCCCCTCTTTACATCTCTGTATAAGCCCTGCCCCCTCTTTATATCTCTGTATAAGCCCCGCCCCCTCTTTACATCTCTGTATAAGCCCTGCCCCCTCTTTACATCTCTGTATAAGCCCTGCCCCCTCTTTACATCTCTGTATAAGCCCCGCCCCCTCTTTATATCTCTGTGTATGCCCTGCCCCCTCTTTACATCTCTGTATAAGCCCTGCCCCCTCTTTACATCTCTGTATAAGCCTCCTCCCCCCACCTCTTTAGAACTCTGTGTATGGCCCGCTGCCTCCTTAGATCTGTGTATGCCATGCCCCGTTTTTATATCTCTGTATAAGCCCCACCACCTATTTACATCTCTGTATAAGCCTCCTCCCCCCCACCTCTGTAGAACTCTGTGTATGGCCCGCTGCCTCCTTAGATCTGTGTATGCCATGCCCCGTTTTTATATCTCTGTATAAGCCCCACCCCCTCTTTATGTCTCTGTGTATGCCACACCCCCTCTTTCTGCCCCCTACTGATGCCTTACCAAAATAGGGCTCATTCTGACAGCCCTTGATCTTCACACCCCGGGGACCTCTCTCTATCAGGAAGTGGCGGACAAGCTGCTCCTGGGGGTCACCTGCAGCTGGGGGGGGGGGGGGAGTGAGAGAGTGAGAGAGAGTGAGAGAGTCTGTCTGCTGGCATTGGAGCACCATGAATCTTAAAACCAGGAGCAGCGCTATGTGAGGTCTCAATACAGAGATACTCAACCGGCATTCTGATAGGTTATCTATCTGCAGCACGAACACAAGAGTGACACAGTTCTCTTATTAGAACATCTATTCATAAAATATATTTAATATACAAAAATATACTTTTACTTTGTACATCCTATGTAGGTTTCTGTAACAGCCAATGAATCGTACAGTATCTGAACGTATTCCAGTCTGAAGACTGTAACGACAGCTCCATGGTGACGGTTGCCATAGTGAACGCACAAAGACAAGGGAGGTCTACCTCTGCTGCTGCTGGCAGGGGGCGTGGCCACCTTCAGTGCCAGGCCATACGCCCCGTGGAAGGAGTTACTGTCCCGGATCAGGAAAGCTCCCGGTTCCCTGTCCTTCAGCACAGCGATGGCTACGGAGCGTGTGTGTGTGTTTGAGATAGTTCAAGAGGTTAAGCAATGTCAGAGAGGGATATCCACAGAAGACCTCCAACAAGTCATAGACACTCTGTGATGCAAACAAAAACATTAAATGAAAAATAGATACAAAACATTGTTGAGTGGGACTTGCACTTGTATCGTTATCTTGATGTTGTAGCTTGTTGTCACGCTTCCTAGTTTGAATTAACATTACTTTCTGACCTAGCCTATGCTTACTGACCTAGCCTGTGGTTTCTGTGTGAACTGGACTTACTGTGTTCATGGCTATGAATAACTGTTACATAATGAGTACTGTACCTCATCAGACCTGTGTTTTGTACTTGTTCCAATGACCTTTCAGTATGCAATTGTTGTATGTCGCTTTGCATAAAAGCATCTAAATGTAATGTAATGAGACATGTTTGAGGATGTGAGGGTGTGCGTTTACCTTGGTCTCTGGAGATGGTGGGCTTGTACCAGAACCGTGAACTGTCCTGGACAAACTTGGCGCTGACCCGGGGCTCCGCCTCCTCGACCGGTCCCTGGGGCCGCTCGACCGGCCCGATTTGGGGCGCCGCCTCCCCCACTGGGGCGCAGAAGCTGACGTGGTGGGTCGCGGAGTGGCCTGGGGGTTTGGCAGGCAGGTGTAGGAAGGAGGACCCCCTCAGGGCGGAGCCCCGCCCAACCGCGGGCCCGTGCGGGGCGGAGGAGCGGCGTTTTTCGGGGAGCGGGGGCTGGGCGGGGCACGTGGGGATGGTGACGGCTATGTACCCCGTGTAGGGGACGGGCGGGGCATTCAGCAGGTAGTAGTTTGAGGACAGGGGGAAGGTTGGGGTGGAGTGGCCCTCTGGGACGGGGGACGGGGGTTTGAGATTCCCGCCGTTGCCATGGACACCGGGGTAAGGCTGCAGGTGCTCCGCCCCCAGTCTCCGCCCGACCGTGGCAAAGCCAGGCGCAGGAGGCTCAGAGGAGGGGGGGCGCTCCGGGCTGGCAGGGGGAGGCTGGGGGGTGGAAGGGGTCGAGCTGGGGGCGGGGCTTGGACTAGGGGTGGAGCCTGCATTGAGGGACTCAAGACTTCTCTCCGTGGGAGGGGTAGAGGCGTTCAGCGTTGAACCGGGCCCCGGAGAGACGGGAAGGGGGTCGGGGTCGAGGGGCGGGGCGCTTTTTGGGTCTGTCTGGGAGAGGACGGACCCTTTAGGGCTCTCTGTGGGCTCGGGCGTGGCCGCAGCAGCTGGCGGCTGTCCGTGTTCACCCGCTGCACGGTCTGGGGCGGCTTGCGGTGTGGGCGGGGTGAGAGAGTCCGGGTGGGCGGGGTCTTTCCCATCAGACTGATCCCCCTGGGGCGCTGGGCACGGGCTGTCAGGGTCCTGGGGGCCCACAGGGGGGTCACTGCCAGGGACGGCATTAACACCTCTCACACACACCTCTGTGTCCCCTGAGCTGGAGCTGAAACACACAGGAGAGATAACCTGACAGGGCGCAGTACTGACAGGCTACTGCATATTTCACATGCAGCTGAAAAGAACAGCTGATGGCTGAAGTTCTAATTCAGGGATCCTCAGTCCTGGTCCTGGAGAGCCACAGAGTCTGCTGGTTTAAGATCAGCAATCAATTCAGACTCAAGAAACCAGGGGACCCAAGTTAGCCGTGTAATCAACTCTCTGAACTGATCAATTGCTGCGGTACTCAAGTACTGAGTAACAGCAAAAGCCAGCTGACTCTGTGATTCTCCAGGACCAGGACTGAAGACTTGAAACCTTATAGCAAGAAACCGTTGAAGCGAGAGAGGGACCGTACCTTTCCTGAGTGAGCAGGGGACTGCTGGTGTCAACAGGGGTGGGCGGCCCTGAGAGGTCGGAGGGCGTGACCCTCACATCTTGCCTCAGTGAACTCTGGGAAATGCTGTCTTGCCAAGCCATGCTGTCCGTCACGTCTTCAGAGCCTCCTGTCACCAGAGAAAGGAGAGGGGTGGAGAAGATAAGGAAGGATATGGAACAGGTTTTGAATTCACAGTTCATGACGGACAAAGCTCAGGCAGGCTGGACCGTCGGCGTGAAGCTCACCGGTCTGGCAGTCGGACGGGCAGCCCTGGGATTTGGGGCCTCCAGAGGAACCGCGCGGGTCATCGGGTGGGGCGGAGTCCTGAAGGGAGGTGGTGGAGCTGTGCCCGTGGGGCGGCAGCGGGGAGGCGGACTCCGACTGGTACCCCGAGGCGTACCCCCGGCTTTCGGAGGGGGAGGGCTGGTAGGGGGCGCAGGGGTAGAGGGCAGCGGGGGTGTGGTACCCGCTGCTCCCGCTGCTGTATTTCAGGTCCATGTGCGTGTGGGGGTGGGTGTACAAGTGCGTGTGGGAGGGGTCGGAGTACGCAGGGTGACCGGAGGGCAAGGGGTCAAAGGCGAAATGCACCAGATCGTTGCCGTGGCGGCCGTACGGGGCCGCCGCGGACCTCCGGTGCCAAAGCTCCGCCTCCCTCTCCCGCTCCCAGTGCATCTCGGCCTCCCTGTCCCTCTCCCACTGCAGCGCCATCTCCCTGCCCCGCCTCAGCCCCGCCTCCCGGTGTAGCTCCGCCTCCCTGTCCCAGTGCAGGTCCGAATCCCTGCAGCGCCTCAGCTCCGCCTCCCTCCCCCAGTGTGACCCCTCCCCCTGGTCCAGACGCAGGGCGTGGAGGGCTTTGACGGCGACAGCCGACTCCTCCCGCCGGCAACTGCAGTCCCGGCACGGGCAGCCAGGGGGCGGCGGAGCGTCGAGCAGCAGCATTTCGCGGTAAGGGCTGGAGGGCTGGGAGCGACGCGGGTGGGGGTAGTGAGGGTGGAGGGGCGCGAAGTCGTCCCCCTTGTAGAGCAGCCTGGGGGACGGGAGGGTGTGGATGTGGGGGGGAAGGGGCAGGTCCTGGGGCGGGTAAGGGCACAGGTGGTGGGACGGCCCCTCGGAGCAGGAGCGCTGCAGCCGGGTAGGCGGGGCTTGCTGCTGACGCTCCCACAGGACGTCCGGCGGGGGCGGGGCCAGGCGATGGTGGGCGTGGTGGTGCTGGAACGGCTCCAGGAGGGGAGTGGGAGGGGCAGAGGAAGGCCCGGGGTGGGCGGGGCGCCCGTCGGCGCTGTTCGGGCAGTACCCGTTGGGCTGGAAGACGGGACTCTCCGCACCGTGCCGGCAGGAGCAGGACCGCACGAGCGAGGGCGCGGCGTCCCCCTCATCCAAGATGGCCGTCTCCCTCTCCCTCTCCCCGCCTCTCGCCCTCCTGCCCTCAATCCCGCCCAGGAGGCGGTCCAGCTCCTCCCTCTCCTGCCAGGTGGGGGGCGGCAGGCACCGGACGTCCTCCGGGAGCTCGGCGGGGGCGCGGCCGGGGGTGTGGCCGGGGGCGTGGCCGGGGGACAGGGGCTCGATGGGGGAGTCTGCGGAGCGGCCGTTGTAGGTGGGGGTGCCGCCTGAGCCCGGTCCGCGTCTCTTCTTCACCTGGGCGTACAGGCTGCCGTCCAGGGGCCCGCGCGTGTGGGCGATATCTGCGCGATGCGGACAGAACACTTAGTTCCAGAGGTGGAAAAAACCAGGTTCAGAAAATAAAAGTTCATCCCAGGATTTTATTCCAGTCACCTGGATTTGCTAATGAGCACCATTCTTCAGCCAGGAGGTAAATCAGCTGGCTGAGTTCAGGGGTGGATGAAATACATGGCAGGACTTTTACTTTCTGACCCCTGGAATTTCCACCTGTGCTTAGTTCACTGTGCTTTCAATTGCAGACACCAACTTGCATGCTGATGTGCTGTACGAATAAATGATTTAAAACAGGAGCCTTTCTCCGCACATTAACCGCCCTTCGAGCAGCAGAGCCCCGCCCACCTTCCAGACTGTCCTGGTGCCGCAGGTTGAAGTTCTCGTAGGAGTCCCAGCGCACCACGGGGTCCGCGGTGTTGTAGTCCACCGTGACTGCGGGGTGGTTCCTCTGACACTCCCATCCTGTCACACACACACAAACAGGACTCATTGATGCCGGAAGATAAACGAGTAAACCAGCGCAGCTTTAAATTAGCTTCTAAAGTGGCTGAATTAGGTTGATTTAGAACATGTTTTGTGAAGGCTGGAGAAACACTGATATCCAATGACCTGGCTGGATGACAGGTGAGGAAGTATTTTCCTGTTCCCCGCCCCCAAATCCCTCCTAAACGATGCTTGTCAGTTGCTCCCGTCCCTGGGTCAGGTGTGGATTTAAAATACCTTAACTTCAGATGCTGGTAGAATTTGGAAGTGTTTCTTGAAGATCCCTCAGAATTATCAAAGAAACGTGTTAGTACAAAAACAGCTTTACAAACCACCTTTCATTTTCTCTGGTCCGGAGGAGAACACAAATTCCACCGTGGCGTCAGAAGCGAATCGATCATCTGGAAGGGACATTTAGGACATTCTGTTAAAACGTCACAATGAACATTTCAGCAAATCATATAAGGAACTGAATCATATGCAAATCTATACAGCTATTTCCCTTAAGTCCTGTACATCTTTACCTTCCAATAAATAGCTTATATGTCACACATCCACAGGTCTGACTTAATACAAAAATAACACCAATGGTGGACCCTCAGTATGATACAATATATCATACAGGGACTTAAATGTACATTTTGAACACTTACTGCCAACACTGGATGGGCAAGAAAGGATAAGCTGTTCATCCTCATACCCCTCCACTAGAATTAAAGCTGCTGGACCTGCTGTTTTAATTTAATTCCAGCTGATCTAAATACCGATAAGTATTGGTATACCACTATGAAAATTGTACCAAGTGTTATCTTTCAAATTTCTTTGGACAGGACTCTACGGTGATGCAACGTGGCATCCCGCTGTCTCTCCCCCCATATTTTCCAATTTCTCTCCTCTCCTTCCCTCTCCCGTCCTCTCCTCTCCCCTGTACCAGAGCACGCCACGTCCAGCTCCTCCTTCCCGAACCACAGCTGGGCACCGTGGACGGTGCAGGTGTGGAACTGCAGCCGGAACACCGTCTCCCGCTCCGCCACGTGAGCTTGGCGATGATAGCACTTCACCTGCAGAGGGCGCCAGAGCACACAGGGGAGACGGTGACTGGTGTCCGGTCCCAGTGAGAAGGTCTGCTGTCCGTACAATAAGGGGACCCCCTCACTGGCTGCAGAGGGGGAGACTGGCCCCCTGCATTTAAGCGCATGCTCTCACTCACCATGATATCACCCTTGAGCAGCAGCGCGGGTTCCACTGTAATGCAGATCCTCCTGCCTCCGGAACCCTGCAGGTCACTAAGCAACAGTGTAGGCCTTCCCGTCACACGGAGACACACCAACACAAATACACAACTCTGCAGGTACGACTAATACACTCACTGTCATACACAAGCACACACACGACTCAACAGCTAATTAGTAATATATTCACTGTCATACACAAGCGCACACATGACTCTGCTGATTACTAATATACTTACTGTCATACACAAGCGCACACAGGACTCTACAGAGAATTACTAATACACTCACTGTCACACACAATTGCAAACCAGCACAACTCTACATTTAACTAATAGTAAACAACAAATGTCGACACAACAAAGCCTCATGTCTCATGAATACACTCAACTTAATTCAATTTAAAAATTAATTGATTTAATTTAATTTGTATGAAAAACAAATTTTTTAAAAATTGAGGATTAATGAAATGATTTGAGGGAAAAAGTTTCTCAAATTAAGAAAATTGGGAATTAATTAAATGATTTGCACAACAAGGTTTCTCAAATTAAGAAAATTGTGAATTAATGAAATGATCTGGGGAGAAATTTGCCCAAATCAAGAAAATTGGAGATTAATGAAATTGTTTTCGGGAAGCAGTCTTCTCTCATGAGTTTCTGCTGGTCGCATGTTGTGAGAAAGTGCAGCCCTGTCTGACCCTCCATTTGAGGGTATATTCGCATCCTATCCTTTCTGGGCAGCTGTAATATGACTTTGTCAAAGGCCGGACTGTGCTCACTGATTCAGAACATTTGGCAGTTCTGCTTGTATGGTGCTTCTGAGTTCCTATCCCGATAGTTGATGCAGTTCTTCTTTAACTTTTACTATTTGGTTTATTCTAATCCACTGTATTTTATTTGATCAAACCAGAGGCTTTATTTAGTCAGTGTGCTATGAGCCTCAGGGCCAGGAGGCGGCGCTGTTCCAACCTCAGCTTTTCACAATGCAGAACTTCACTAAGACAGATCTAGGAGTGATACTCTCTGTCTTTGAGATGTTTCCATGTATTCCTTTTTTTACAAAAAGGAATGACTAATAATGGATATTGACCTTATTCTGTCCTGCATGCACACAAACACATACAGAAAGAGAGAGAGAGAGAGAGAGAGACTCACTAAACTCCAGAGGTGTAGACCAGCTGCATAGACTGGTAGATCTTCAGGAAGGGGAAATATCCTGTGTGAAAAAATAAGAGAGAGCTGGTACAGTATGATGGCACAGTGCAGAGAGGACAGTTCATCTCTCAACTAAAAGTAGAGGAGATAAATTTGAGAAACCGTTATTGCTCTACAATTAGAAACACACATGCTCACTTGCATACATACTGAAACTTTCACTCATGTGCGCACATACACATACACACACATGCGCATACACACACACACACATACACGTGCGCACATACACATATGCACACATATACAGTGGGCTCCAGAATTATTGCCACCCATGATAAATATGCACAAAAAATGCAAATAAAAATTTGCTAAACTAAAAAAATAATAGTTGACATAAGCTTTATTTTCCAACATGTGTAAACTAGTGTGCTTGATTAATGATTTATTGGAATCAACCAAAGTCTTACATTTTTTTATTCAAAAAAATATTTCCCCAAAAAACAGGTTCCACAATTATTGGTACCGCTGGTTTAATACTTTGTGAAAACACCCCTGGCAAAGATGACAGCCATGAGTCTTTTCCTATAATTTGTGATAAGGTTAGAGAACACATCTGGGGGGATTTCTGACCATTGCTCCATGTAGAGCTTTGTCAGAATCATTGATATCTTTGGGTTTGCGCTTATGGACCCCCTCTCTTCAGTTCAGACCATAGGTTTTTGATGGAATTTAGCTCTTACCTCCCTCAGTGTGAAAGGAGGGCAGAGAGGGGATGAGCACTTGGTGCAGGAAGAGGGGGCTGCTGTTCATCTTTATGCCCCCGGAGAGGAGCCCGGCGAAGTAGTAGATGTACCTGCAGAAAAGACACTTTACCCACAGCCTGGCTCTCTGTCCCCGCTTTAAAAGGGCAAACACGAGGCCACCACACAGGAGGCAGAGGAAATAATTCACCTAAAAGGGGAGAGAAGGATGGGCAGATAAATGGAGAAGGGGGATGAGGGCACTCTGTCCTTTACCTGTTCTGGGAGGGCTGGAGGGACGTGGACACCTTGTCCTCACAAAACTTCCTCATCGCCAGCGTACTGAGTGCCTGGTCAGCCCTGCACATACACAAATATGAAGTATTTACACATATTCACATACATGTTCCCGACCTACCATGTTCTCCCTGGGAAAACAAAGTAATTCTATTCTGTTCTATTCTATTCTATACACAAAGACAAACGTACACACACACACACACACACACATACACACACGCTCAGACATGCACATATGCATACACAAACATACACAAACAAACACAAACAAACACAAACAGTGACCTGTGTTACACTCGTATACTCGACACATCAGGTCTTTGGCCTCATCTCACTGAAAAGGTTAGCCTCTTAGCCATTGCTGGCTACTATGTCACATGGTCTGCCCCCCACCCCCCTCAGGCTACAGTGAGACAGGTTTGCACTGAGATGGAGGGGTTACCCTGCAGAGATGCAGGCTACAGAGAGACAGGTTTGCACTGGGACGGAGGGGTTACCCTGCAGATATCTTGCTGTAGTGCATGTAGGCAGCCACGATGACTCCCGTCTTGCCTTTATTCCCCTGAGAAACACAGAGTTGGACAGAAGGCTCGTCAGGCGCCATGACGGAACGCACTCAAAACACACTGAGAACACACTGAGAACGCACTCAGAACACACTACAGGCACAGCAGACACAAGTACACCAAACACGTCAGGGTTCACAGTGAGTGAGGGTGACATATATGTAAGAATAAGAACATATAAAATAAACTTAATTAATATATATGTATAATTAAAATAATGAACCCAGTTAAGCCTAGATATATTGCAGCAGGTCTGTGTGCCTGAAGTCATATGGCTATTATTTACTCAGGAAATACTCATATATACTTGACGGTATTTCATTATATCGTCTTAAATGTGCATTCATCAAGAAAAGTTATGGGACTACCAAGAGACATGAATATGCAGAGATAACCTTGGCCCAGCCAAACAACAATGGTCTCTGAGATGTCTACTCATCTGCTATTCCACTCAACCAAAATATGACCCCCCCCCGCACCCGCCATAATAATGGTGCGACCCGGACTCCTGACCTTGCAGAGCAGGACGACCACATGCTGGAGGTCAGAGGTCATCCACCCCTCCATGGCCTTGCACATGGCACAGATTTTGTCCAAGGGTGGGGCGTGAAGGTCGGGCCAGCCAAAATCCTGGACCTGAGGGGGGGGACATAACAGGGGGGAGGTGGGTGGGAGAAATAAAGGATGGGTGTGATAGGGAGGTAATTATATGAGTAACTAAGGAATGCAAATACAAACACAAACTCAGATGCTGGGAGTCAAAGAGAAGGAATGCAGTGTTATCTGGCACAGTTCTGGTACCTTAGGACTGATCCGGGCGATGTCATGCCTCTTCTCAGACAGGTTGAACAGCTGTGAACGATAAAATTAGATGATGAAATTAATAAAATGAATATTCCACAAACTCATCTACCTGTGTTCAGCAGTCTGCATTAAGAAATACTGTTCTGCTGGTAATGCTGTAATTGAGCAAAGAATAGTTACAGCAAAAAATCCAGCCTAATATTTACATAAAGCAAGACATTTAGAAGACAGACGCTGGTATTTAGTAAATTAATGAAAAATATTTTCCCAGTTCTTAATCATTTTAAAGTAGCATGATTTTTAGTCAAGGTATCTCAACGTCAGTATCTTTATGTGAGCCAAAGAGGCTGAAAGTCAGGCTTTGGTGAGAGAAGCGTGAACAGAAACAGAACTGTGGACGGGGAGGAGCTCACCAGGAAGTTGCCTTGGTGTTTGGACTTGAGCATGGAAGCCACTTCCTGCAGGTTGGCGCGGTAACGCTGCTCCTCGAGCAGCGGGGGGAAGAAGACGGAGATGATCCTCTCGGTGATGTAGGTCAGGTCAAAGTCGTAGCTCCTCTCCATCACCCTCTCCATCACCCGATCCAAGCTGAAACTCCTGCGCCCGCGACACGCCCGGAGAGGCGGAGGAGAGGAACCACGGGAGGACAAACGGGGGGCAGACAAGACGTGTCAGAAAGTGGACGAAAAGAGAGGGTAAACAGGAAGACAGAGAAGTGTGAAAATATGTTTCAAGCAGAGATGAGACAGGAGTTAAAGCAACAACGATAACGGCAAATAAGTAAATAAAGACCAAATGCATCCATGTTCCACGGCTATTTTAATGTCACTTCTTTATGGGAGTATTAGCTACAGTGTAACGGCTCTTACCACCCTTCCCCTCAGAAACCCCTCACATGTGATGAGGGCAAAGCCAACAGTCAGCAGAGAAATGCTAAGAACAAGCAGGTTTAAATCCACTGGGAAGTGAGTACTATGGCACGCACCTGTCGTGCTAACGAAGCCAGGGAGAATTTGAACACAGAGAAACGGAGGAAAGAAAGAGAGAGAAAACACATTCCACAGGAAGAGATGGGAGATGCAGGGCGAGCGAGATAGAGTTATCCTCAGGTGGATAGACGGAGACCTGAGCATCGCTACCTGGGCAAGGTGTTCCTTTGTTTGGCGTATGGCAGAGACCTGGTGGATCCCTGGAAGCACAGTCACAGTGATCAGCACGGTCAGTGGCAGGGAATCACAGGAGGGGATTGAGGACAGAGGAACAGCATATTCAATAACTTCAGACTGATCGTTCCAATGAAAACACTTCTCACTGCAGTCGTTTAATAATAACGCTGTTAATGACGTTTAATTTAAAAAGCAAAATTTAAACATCAGGACTGCACCGATTAGCCAGGGAGTGGGTGAAGACCACAGCCCGTATTCATAAAGTGCCTCGGAGCAGAAGTTCTGATCTGGGATCAGGTTTCCGTTGTCCATGTCCTAACTGCGTCCATTAGGAGCTGAAAGGCAAAACTGATCCTAGATCAGCTCCCTGACCCCGAGACACGGTACGAATGTGCTCCCAGGTGTAAGGGTGGGAGAGGGGTTGGAGAGGGACTCACCGGATGCTGGATGTATCTGGAGGGATCTGTGCTTCTCCGCTGCTGTACGCACAAAGACAAAAAAAAAACAGTTGCCTCACTGCGATAACCACAGCTGTTCCATTATTAAAGCCATTATAAAAGCTATTAAAGCAACCGTTAAACCGTCTGCAGATTCTACTGAATTATTGAATCGCATTATATTCTATTGACCCAATAAGTTGAGCAGGCAGACCCAACAGGGCCTGAACTCACCAGGTCAGAGAGGGGAGCAGGGATGCATGCAGTCGTCACCTGAGAGAGAGGCAGCCAAACAGTAAGTCTCTCTTTAGCAAGGAAGTCTCCCTTTAACTTGGCTTAAGGTTTAAAAGGGTAGTTGACAAGCTGTCAATCTAGTCTGCACTTCTAGCACATGCTGTCTCTATTGGGACTATACTTTCCCTCTCTGGGGAATGACAGCACCTTGTTCCCTGATCTTTGCACTTGGCGTCTGCAGTGTGTAAGAGCATCCGCGAAATGCCCAAAGTCAGCAGCCGATCCAGGGACAGGCATGCAGGACGCAAACAGGAGAACAGGAGGCTGTTTACAGGCGCAGCCGCTCAGCCTCGGCTGATCTGGGATCAGCGGACCGAATAAACGCGCGCCTGGGAGGACGCAGCCACGAAAAAAACAAATGCCTGCCCTGTGGGAAAAAAAAGCAGGTGGAGGAGAGGAAGGAGGGAAGGAGACGGGTGACGGGCTGGAGCCCGCGGGACCCCGCAGCTGGGCCGGGGAGGAAATGCGCTCGGCCGGACGGTGGGATAAACTCCCCCTCCCAATTCCCCCCAAACTGCTCCCAGACCGAGTCAGCCAGCGCACTGTCAACAGCACTGTCAGGGGCCACGGCTCTACACACGGCTGACTCTTCTCCATTTGAATTCCCTACGATGACCCTGGCTTTCAAAACCAGCAATGCAGTCCAAGCCAGACCTGCCTAGGCTCACAGTCTCAGCCACAGAGACCGCATGTTTGCTACAGGAGGCTGAAGTTTTCACCTTTGGCCTTTGACCCATCTGCTCTTACAGGAAGCGCAAGACCTTGGCCTGTTCTTTCCGTGCCAAACTGTGGTGTTATCTGTGGGTGGGGGTGGGGTGGGGAAGGGGGGGTTGCTGGTCATGTTACTGGAAAACCGCATTTCTAATCATCACTCTGTAAAAATGATTTGTGACTACACAAAGATCATTTCCTCATGTTAATTGGCGGTCTACAAAAATAGAACAGCAACAGAAAACTCTACTAAACTAGTGGGCTAAAACAACAACTGACCGCCACTGAAGATAAATAATTAACCCACTCCCCCCTGAGATTTAACATGACCCTGCCAAATCATCCGTCTTTTTTAAGTCATTTCCATAGCATTACAGCAGGGTACAAGTCCAGAATAAACACCCCGAAATTCCACCCCCCCAGGCCGACGATTACTCACACTTCCTGCAAACCCTGTCAGTCTCCACACTGCCCTCTCACCTCCTCTCCAAAAACAGACACCCAGCTGTGCTCTGACGTTCTTTATCGGTGCAGTTTATGAGCCAGGGAAAGTGAAGCCAAATTGATCACAGCTGTACAGATGGGGGGTGATGGGGGAGGGGGGTCTGCAGGTAATCAGGAGTATCTCTTATCAAATACAATTAACTGCGACAAGGCCTGGTCTTTTATTTGCACAAATAATGTGGTGTAACATGGTGATCTGGTAACCATGGTGGTCACTATGGTGTGGAATATACTTATAATTATTTTACAAAAACAAACAATTTAGTGCTTTTTGGTGGGTGGGTGGGGGGGGGGATATTTGTCTCCAATTTTTCATTTTCATTCCAGTATTTTTTTCTCTCCATTATTACATCCTTTGCCATCGAAAGCATTAAGGTTCAAGATTAATAGAAAATGCATTTATTTATTCAGCAATGATACACCTGATCTCCAAGTGGACAGATACAGGTATGAATATGCTAAAATCAACAGCATGCACATCCCAACACGTAGAAAAGTCACTGACCTCTTCTGGGTCTGAATTTGGCCCCTTAGTTCATTTATTTAGTTGCCTCACAAACGGTAAAGTTCACTAAAGTTACAGAATGAAAAAAGTGTCCTTATGGTCACATTCACTTTAAGATTTTAGCTGAAAAAACATTCAGATACAGGCTGTGTATGATACATTGACACAGGAAGGTCAAATTTATGCATAGACCACACTTGCCTCAGTTTAAATAAATAATGAGCAAAAATAAAAGTGGTGAACAGAATCACAATGGGGGCTGGTTAGCAGGAGAGCTCTACTGAGCCAGAAAAAAGGGAGGATGGCAGAGGTGGTGAGGGATGGATAGATACAGAAGAAAGGAAGGACATATTTGGTCTCCATCGTGTGCTCTCCAGCAGAAATTGTAAACACAGTCATTAGCAAGATAAAATACGGACAGATCCAGGAGGAACTTTGGTTCGGACCACTGAGGGGGAGAAGCAGGGTGGATGTAAACAAGGCCTCTCCCCTTCCCCTGTTTCTCCTCACTGTCTCTAATCTACACACACACTGCAGCAACTAACGCTTAGAGAGGACAGCACAGAGCAGCTCAGAGCCTCTTATCTAACACAGACAGAGGGGGAGAGACAGGGAGAGACAGACAGACAAAGAGCGAGAGAGAGAGAGAGAGAGACAGAGAGAGAGAGAGAGATAGGTCTGTGACCACTGTAAACTGAACTGAAAGCAGAGCGGTTGTGACAGAGATTGACTTTCTGTTAAATAAATACTACTCCCAGGAAAGAGAAATCTTTCACAATCTATGAACCGTTCTCCCCCACTTCGCAAACATGACAGATGAACAAATGTTATCAGTGTGATTCTTGGAGAAGAGCCCAGAGTCCTACAAGTACAACAAATAAACTATTACAGTACAAATTCTCTATATGGTCACCAGTTTTACTCACTGATCCTTTATTATTATTATTATTATTATTATTATTATTATTTAGAAGAAGAATGTTTTTGATGTGTCTATTTTGAGCCATATAATAATACTTGTTATAAACTGATATTAAATTTAATACATTTACATCTTCTGTGTTGATTGTCCAGCCAGTAAAACACCATGAATTGACTGTAATTGATGTGAATTGAGAGAGTTGAGGAGAGATAAACACACGATGAACACGACCTTCATAACCACATCTGACTGAATACTGCCTTCAGCTTCATGGAAACCTCTATTTAACCTCTATTTTTGACTCTTAAACTCTCGTTTTGAACAGAGCATTAACATGACATTGTTGCCCTTGTCTTTAACCCCCTAGTCGAATGGCACTGGCGCCTGTTGCAGATTACACCTGCGTTAATCTCACGGGGCGTGGCCCTCCGGTGCGCACGCCGAGGCTGACCCGTACGCCAAAGCCGTTTCCCGCCATTCGCCGGCGGGACGGCGCGTTTAGCCCGGACAGCTGAGCATTCGATGGCCTGGAATCACATTCGTGTCCGTCTGCCTGGACTTGCAGAGAGGGGCACAGCTGCCCGTCAAAACCCCACGTTCGCCTCCGCGCTCCGTCCCGTTCGCGTTTGGGGAGGATGTGAGGTCAGAGGGCGAGGCGGGGCCTTTTGGAGTCCCGCTGAATCCTGGAACCCGAGGCGGGTTTGCGCAACGGACGCTCGGCTACGAGCCGCGAGGGCCACGGGGGGCCTTGGCTTTTAAAGACGTCCTCGGGGCCTTCATTACTCCGCTCGGACAACGGAAACCATCTGTTTTTTGCCGAGGCTTTTAATCACGCAGTAATTAAAAGGAACTGCCGAAAATGGACAGGAAGTGCCAAATCCCCGAGGGTTGTGCAACCTCGCTTATTTTCGACGCGCAAGTCAGACGGGAGAAGAAACAAGCGCGCGAGTTCATCCTTCGGTTCAAAAGAACCAAGCACAGCTGAGATTAGATGAGAACGAGGAGGAAAAAACAAAGCTGTCTTCTGTTAACGGCACGAGGTGTAAAAATGCAGTTTATTTCTTCAGTGTTGTTTGCAGTCTTTCCAGAAAAGTTAACTAACGCTTACAACCTGCAGGGAGTTAGTGTCCACTCAGACCTCGAAGAATATAACATCAAGCATGTTGGCTTTCAATTCCATAGATGATTCAAGCACGTTCTGGGAACTACTACCGTGTTTCCACTGCACAGCATTATAAATACACCTTCGAAGATACAGGGCAAGAGTCGGCAACTGAATTTTCTGGCACCAGCAGTGCAATGGGACTCATACAGTACCAATGAGCCAACAGCAGTGATGTAATCCCTGGAGGGGTGTGATCAGGGTTCAGGTCTTTATGTGACTATGATGCTATGTGACACATTCCTACACAAGTGTGACAGTGGCAGCTTAACTCGAGCCACAGTGAGTTTAACCCTCCACATCCAAAAGCTACATGCTGATGTCTGTAACACTGCATCTCAACACCGACACTCTGCCTGAACGCTGAGTATGAAAACTGTCTGAACACTTTCCTCAAACACTGTACCTGAACACTTCCTCTGAACTTTCTCCCATAATACAACATCTGGTACTAATACAAATGCTCATCCTTATGCCTGAACACTGCACCTCAACACTGTGTGTTAAATGTCCAAATTCCTGGCGTCATCTCAGTGCTCCACATGAGCTACCACCCAATGGCAGGGGCTGGTAGGCCAGCTAGAAGCGGGTTTCAGTTAGCCAGGTGGGACAGCATCAGAGCTCAAACCAGAAGCTGGGTGGAGTAGATGGTGAAGACCAGGCGGATTGTCCTAATGTCGTAGAAGAAGAATCTGCACCCCTGGCTCACCACTGCAACTCCCACAGTGTTGCTAAGTTTGTAATCAAACACCACTCCAAGGTTCTTGGCGCTAGAAGAAGTGAGCACAGTGGTGTCACCCAGGGTGAGAAAGACGTCACGTAGGGGGAAGACATGGCAGGGATGCCTCCGTCTTTGCCAAGCTGAGCTTCAGGCGATGATTTTACATTCTGCTCAAGGTGCCATTCATGCAGGCTGAGCTGTATGAGACCTGTAGACGGTGGGAAGGAAAGAGTGCGTCTCGATTGCAACATGACAAGCTTCGACCAGCAGTGACAGGATCAAGGGATTGGGTGTATATGAAAAAGAGGAGGGTACCAAGGACTGAGCCCTGGGGGATGCCCATAGAGAGACTATGGGGTATTTAAATAAGACCACCACAAGAAACCTGGAAGGAATTCCCAGGGAGGTGGGAGGGGCTATGCCACAGATCCCTACTGCACATACGGAAATTGAGAGAATGTGGTGATTCTGCACTTGCCAACCATGTCAAATGCAAGCTCTTCCTTTGACCACTCAGAGTAAAGGAAAGAGTCATTGTTTCATCAGAATCAGACAAACTGGCCCTGGAAATGGGACCTTTTACTGGAAAAGAAACCAGACAGCCTAATTTAGCCTAACTTCTATCTCACATAAATACAAGAGTCATTTTCCCTGTTTTGCCTTTTCCTTTATCTCTCCCTTCAAAGGCAACCGTTGAAACAATAACAATTTATAGCCCAAGGATAGGTGCAGACTTATGCCCTTGTTTGGCCTTCTGTTCCTTGTGGGGACCAACAGTGAACTTTGCATGACCACTGGTTTTCTCCGGGGACATACTGTGACCAAGCAACTGCTGCCATGGGAAACAACTCTGCATCGTCACTGAACCCAAAAAATAAGGGACAAAAATATACACAAGCAAAATAAACAAAAAAATACAACAGCTTGGAGACTTCGAGAGCGTGACAGCTGAAAAGCGCTCATGTCCAAAGGAATCTCGTGGGGACTGGAGTTGCATTTCAACGATTATTTATACGATGCTTGTTCTTCTCCCTCCTGCTTCCGTTTGTTTGTCAGAATCCGTTATCAGCCACAAAGGTCGGGTTCCCAAAGCCCCGGTCCGCGTGTTTAAATCACGCGTCCACTGAAGACCAGCATCTACATCTGAACCGCTTCACGCAGCACGGCAGTCATGATCAAGCAATCGCAGTCCGCAGGAAGCTTATGGTTTTGTAGTTTACTGAGATTTGTAGTTCTGTCGTCTGACTTGAGTAAACGTTCAAGTGAGAATACGCAGCTTGTGTGCCCTCCGCAGCAGACGAGCACTTTACCACAGGCGGGTCCTTTGAGTCAGGCCTGGCTCTCTCGCTGAAAACTCGCTGGCATCTCGACCTTCGCGTTGAAGGTCATTTCCCGACACTCCAGTCCCGCCCGCTGCCATCTGGAGCGGCTCATACGATTTCCACCTCTCCGCCGAGTCCAAGAGCGATTAATATGCATCACTCTCTCCCCCTCTCGCTCGCTTTCATTCAGATTTTCCACCCAGACGCGGACGCCTGCCCCCGGGAATGTGCGCCACCTCGATCCGCCATGTCTGCCCTCTCCTCCAGCTGACGGCCGCCGCCGTGTCGAATGTCCATTGGTCGCTTCTCTGTCCGTGCTGTCCCGTTTTTTATTAGCAGCCGGTACAAGTGCGCTGTTACTGCTGATTCCACACATATGGTCTCAGCCTGGCTCCCACAAGGCACTGCTTCACATTGTGAAGGGACTCCTGGCCCCTTATCGTTTTTTTGCCTGCACATGTGGATGGCTCGCAGCCTGTTTGTTATGGGGATGGTTCGCATTGTAATGCTGGCTCTGCCTCCGCAGTTCTGGCTGAACTGCCCAGATATACAAATGCATTCAAACTTTCATACTGATTAGATACACAGAAGCATTTACACCCTTATATTACATTTTCCTATTCATTCATCCCACAATGATTTTGTACGGCACTTCCCTGTGGATCATCTTAACTCACAATAACTCATAACTTCAACAATATCAGTACCCCTAATTTCAGTACATGCAGTACAGCACCATTGTAAATAAGAAACGAGAGGTTTGAAATTTGACAATGGCCTAATACAACCCCTGCCCCACCCTCCTCTTTAACTCTCAGCTTTACCTCTCAGTGACCGGGCACGGTTCCTGTCTCTTCTCTCCCGTCCCGACGCCGCATTAGCGGTCTCTGCAGTCCGGCACCCTCCCTCTGAGTCCCTCCCTCTCCGGGCCTCTGCCTCCCTGACAGGAACGCTGTTCGCTGCGGGCTGGCGTCCAGACCCAGGCTCTCCGATTTCTGACGCCTGCTTCCTGGCCAGCGGGGCTTTTTGAAGAGCTCCCCCGCTCGTTAAACCCTGCCCCGCGCGCCGCGAGGGCTCGCTCTGCGTATTTATACTCCGGCGCGCGCCGGCCGTCTGACGCGGCCGCTCTCTCGCGCCGACAAGCCAACCGCCGCCCGCGTTTCAGACGCGCACCGGCGAGCCGAAGCACTGGGCTGCTTCTGTCAACACGACATTTCTGTCGACATTTTACTCATTCTATAATCAATTAGAACAGGGAAAATGCTCGCGTGTTATTGTTCACATACAAGCATTGTTTTTGTTTTTCTCTTGCTCTTGTTCCTGCTGTTATTACGAGAGAAGTTTAATCTTCTCAGAGCTGCTGCTAACACACGGTCCACTACAGCACAGCAGCGGGCTGAAAAAGGCCAGTCATAACCAGGGCACCGCAGGAGTCATGCTGGCTGTAAATACTGTTTCCTGCAGATCTTTGAAGATTTTATCTTAATAGGAGCACCGAAGGGGGCCAGTAAAAAGTAGAGTAACATTTAAATCAAAGCTGAGAGAACGTTTCTGCCACAGAGCGCTTCACTGAAAAATTGATAGGAGAAGAGCTGAGAACGTGAACTGAGTTAAAAGGTCAAAGCAGCATTTGGCTACTTGTTGGCATCGTCGAAACACCCGAAAAGGACCCGTTAATGCGCAGAGGGAGATGATGAACGGGGAAAGGATCTTCCCGTCTCTTTTAGCAGCCTGCCTCTGGCCTTCCCGTCTCTTTCAGCAGCCTGCCTCTGGCCTTCCCGTCTCTTTCAGCAGCCTGCCTCTGGCCTTCCCGTCTCTTTCAGCAGCCTGCCTCTGGCCTTCCCGTCTCTTTTAGCAGCCTGCCTCTGGCTCTCCTTTCCAGCCTAGCCTCTGTCCTTACCCCAGCCTCTATTACAGCACTGCACTCCTGGCCTTCTGTTTCTTCAGCAGCCTGCCTCTGGCCTTCCCGTCTCTTTGAAGCAGCCTGTCTCGGCTTCCCCGTTCTTTTAGCAGCCTGCCTCTGACCTTCCCGTCTCTTTCAGCAGCCTGCCTCTGGCCTTCCCGTCTCTTTCAGCAGCCTGCCTCTGGCCTTCCCGTCTCTTTTAGCAGCCTGCCTCTGGCTAAACTCCCTGATTCCTAATCCTCAGCTCCTTCATGATCCAACCCCCACCTCTATACACGGATAACACTGCAACTTCACCGCTTCACTCGCGCCCTTCTGATTTAAAACGGGGGTCTAAAGCCACACACTCTGGAACACGTGCGTACGGAGGACCTAAAATAAAAACAGGGAATCCACATTAGTGGAAACAGCCACCTGTCCGAGAGCAAGCCTCAAAGCTTTGTTGACAGAAAAATGTATATGTAATAATACAATAACGTTTCTATTTTAGGATGAATTCTATAAGCTTGCAAAATAATTGGTGCATCATTTTTATTTATATATGTATATTTCTTTTTTATAAATTGTAAATATATAACAATATGTGAAACAAAAATCATTAGCAAATTTGCCTACAATATATAATGTGAAATTCTGAAATATATTGACATATATTATTTCACTATATTTTAGTATATGCCTCCATGAAGATGAATTTACCATGTTTAAGCACTGGATAATTTTTCAATGGCATAATTAAAGTCAACTCATATTGTAAAAATTACTATCTGATCCTGGTGACCTTTAACCATTCCCTAGTTTCTCCCTGTGGAGTATGTCTGTAGCATGGTTACAATTACAGTGATGATTATAACCCAAAAGCAAACATAACCGCAAACTCATCCCTTCCATCACCAGATCGGGTCAGACGCTGGCATTAAAACCTTTGAAGCTACAGTTATAGTACCTATAGTTAAGTCGTGCAAATCTGTTTGACCCTACAAAGTGACCAAAAGACAACATTTTTGTTTGTGCTGTAAAATTACCGCAAAAGCCCAGAGAAAACAATCACTGTGTTTTCAGCTTTCAGCTTTTGGTCATGCCGTGTTGCCCTAAATGAGAAAAAATCAGAAGTCTTGTGGGTTAACCTTTGCTGGGACATGTGTGTTGCAATCCAGTGTTTTTCATCTTTGCTGGGATATATGTGTAACAGTACTGCGTGTTCAGCCTGTACTGGGGACATGTGTAATAACAGTGCTATGTGATCAGCCTTTACAGGGACGGGTGTATAACAGTGCTATGTGTTCAGCCTTTATTGGGACGTGTGTATAACTGTGCTATGTGTTCAGCCTTTACTGGGACATAACAGTTCTTCAGGTTTTAAGTATTAACTAGCCCTTCATTTTGGAAACCATTACTATGTAGATCTTTCTGTTTGGTAATGGCTATTTTATGGATTAAATATATGGTTGCGTTGAGCTATGATTCCCATCCAAACTTCAGCAGTCAGACCTAGACGGAAAATCCATTACATTTCCAGCCAACAGTGTCACACATTCACATCTAACGCGTTACCAAACAATTACCTCAGTTGGGTATAAAAAAAGCTTCCGACACAGACTGAGATAACAGTACGTCAGAGTCACGATGTTTTTCTAACCAGAGCCCTGCCAAGTCATCTTTGATCAGTGAGCTTAATTGGAACAATGCCTCCTCCCCAGTCGGGACAGATAAAACTCAAGAGACCACCCCCGCCCCACCAGCCCCCTGCCACCGCGGCCAACCTCTTCCTTCCTGAGCAGATCTGATGATAATTTCACAGGAGGGAAGGACAGGGAAGCAATGCTGTCATCCCCAGAACAGCGCCCCCTGCTGACTCACAGACACTGTGCAGCAGAGGTACCAAACTGCTATGGTTTGTTACAAACCAAATAAGAGAAAATATCCCCCCAAAAGGTACTCATTTGGGGTCAAACTGATAAAAATTCATCACAATGAAGCATATTCAAACAATAAAGTCTGATCCCTATCAGGTAAGACCAATTATGTGCTAAATATCCATCCTGTGCACACTGAACAGTGATACGTTTTTTTTTACTTCAGTTTACTTTCAGTTAATTTGCTGCCCACACAATTCCTGTGAACTACCAAGGTCTTCTTTACATGGCCTAACAATCTGAAATGGGCACTGAATAGTCCCCACTTATTGAGGAAAATAAAGCTTACCTTGATTTCACATTTCTTGTGGGTTGCCATCTTACACACTACAGAGAGGGAGAGGGGAACAGAAGGAGAGAGGAAGTAAGAGACAGGGGGATAAAACGATTCCCTGACCCCAGGAAAAAGTGGTAACAATATAACAGCAAACAAACAGCAAAGCAGAACAGTTGGTTAAAAAAAAAAAAAAAAACATGGCTCAGCTCACTATGTAAACCAAGACACTTTCTGGTGGCTGGAGGGCTGACCCTTACTGTGGTATAACAGGCCATGGGGGAAGGTTTCCCACCAACACTTGACAGGGAGAGAAATCCACGTGAACTGTGATCCACTTCCTGCACATACACTAATGCAGGTGTGGGCAATTCCAGGCCTGGAGGGCTGGTGTGTATGCAGGTTTGTGTTTCCACCAATTACCCGGGGCTAAATGAGCTAATTGGCTGTATACACCAACACTGGCCCACTCAAAGATTAGATCACAGTAAAATGTTTCATGTAGGGACACAAGAACAGTCGTCTGTGCTTCGTGTGCTTATCAAGACACAGCACTAAAATGTCAGATGGCGTAAACGTTAGGGCTAATTACATAATTAAGGCCAGAAGTTGGCATGGAAACCATAAACAGATACAGCCCTTGTTGCCCACCTCTGCACTAACGTGTGGGATGATTTTGCTATTCTTTAGCAAACACAGCACAGCTCACCAACATCTATCTGTCTCATTTTCATAATTTATATTTCGGCTAAAATTAATGTTTTAAAATGAAATCAGTGTTTGAGTTTAATTTGGATAACAGCCAGCATACATATATATCCAGTATTAAAATCAGTTCAGTTTCAATATATTAGTTTAATGGTATTTATTAAAATGATTTGTCCCTCAAATATATCTCTTTGGTGTCGACTGCTGTCTTTGGTAACACCATATTTTGAGTGTCCAATGTTGTCACTCAACTTGATATCAACTGAATATAATTCATTGTCAATTTAAAGTAACAATTCATTGAGACTCTTGATAGTAAACATATGCCTTGTTGACAAGCAATAGATGGCTCTTATGTTTGTCACCAGACATCATTTTGAGGATCTCTCAGGAGGATGACGTTTTGATATCATATTTAGTTGACTGTTGTTGAGATTCACTTAACCTTACTTGAAATGTCCACAGACGGGACATTTGCGTGCAGTTGACATTCAGCTGAATATTTAATGCTCCATTTATGTCTTCTCATTTAGTGGAGAGAGAACGTTCATATACAGCAAGCCTTCAGGTAGGCTAATACTTTGTTGAGTGTC
Organism: Anguilla rostrata; assembly: GCF_018555375.3. NCBI lineage: Eukaryota > Metazoa > Chordata > Actinopteri > Anguilliformes > Anguillidae > Anguilla > Anguilla rostrata. Next base: position 11,767,814 of record NC_057945.1, on the reverse strand, counting down.
AATAGAGGGTTTCTTGACAAGAGTTTTGAGTGTCAATACAGCATTTCTTGACAGCAGTTTGTGTCTCAGCAGAATCACCCAACATGCAATTGACTTTAATCAACTGATATTCAGTTGATGTCAAGTTGAATGTCAGCATAGGACACTCAAAATAAACTGTTACCCTATCCACTCCACCCTATCCACTCTGGGCCCACCTACTAGCCCCTCCCACATTTCAGGTCTCTTTATTCCTCCTTGTACTTGCTGGTCCAACTCTCTCTTTTGTACCTTTTTCACTCTTCTAAGGGTTTTAACACATCTTTCTCTATCTCTAATCTGTTTTTACAGATTGCTAATGTTAGAGAATTTTCTCATTGGAGCAGCACTTATACCAGTGGTCTCCAGCCCTGGTCCTGGAGAGCTACAGGGTCTGCTGGTTTTTGTTTTCACCTTAAAATCAGCACCCAACTGAGACCTAAGACACCAGGTGAGTTGAGTTAACTGCGTAATCAACTGCTCTAATTGATTCATGATGTGCAGAGTCACTATGAAAACCAGCAGACCCTGTAGCTCTCCAGGACCAGGGTTGGAGACCATTGACTTATACTCCTGTGGTGTAGACCACGCCCAGGTCACCACATGACCAGGCAGACTCACCTCGACAGAAGGAGCCCAAGCTGTCAATGTTCTGACCGCAGACTCCACACTGACGCTTCTTCCTGAAGATCTTCTCCCGGAAGGCATGGGCCTCCTCCTTCCCTACCTGCAAACACAGTCACAGAAAAACCTGCTCAGCGAGGAACACAAGCACTTGCAAACACAGTCACAGAAAAACCTGCTCAGTGAGGAACACAGGCACTTGCAAACACAGAGACACAGAGAGGAAAAGGAGAGGACACATAGCTTTACACTAAGAACACATGGCTTTTTACTGACCAGGGAAGTTGCTTTGACCAGTGACAAGCTGTCTAAATTCAGTGTTTTAGAATGTCTTGTCAGCCATTTTGTCAAGTATTCTCTTCAATCTTCAAATCAAGTTGAACTTTACCTTGGCTCTACTGTCGCACAGGCCTTGGCCACGGACAGTGGCATCAAATGAGTCTTGCTAAGTGGCTGAAAGCAGCCAGGTAAAAGTAAAAAATAAAGAATCAGCATTATATGATGAATTATATGATAATGATGTTCCAAACAGTTGATTTTAGTTAGCCTAAGGTTTGGCCTATGCCTCTGATTTCTAAGCCTCATAATGGCTTCCTTGACTTTCACTGGCACAACTCTGGTCCTCGTGCTCGTCCTCGTGTTGACAAACACCAATAACAGACTCCAAAGGCAATCAAAAGTGTAGAAAACTCGTGTATACCTGCACTAAGGAAGCAATTGAACACAATTGACTAATGAGAAACACCTGTGATGCCCTGAAACGGGGGGATTATTCATAAAAAGGGCTGTAATTTCTACACGACAAAACCAAAATGTATATATACATATATATGTATATATCCTTTATTTAACCAGGTAAAAGTCTCATTGAGATTAAAATCTCTTTTTCAAGAGTGACCTGGCCAAGAAAGCAGCATAAAACATTGTTACAACAATAAACACAAACAATACAAACAGACAAATACAACTGTCACACACTACAAATAAGTGAACACAATATATAAAAATACCCTGAAATAAAAGTTGAGAACATGCACTTCAACCACATGTGAATGGTTTGATTACAAATCTAAAGAAGTATCTGTCCCAAAGATTATGGAGCTTACTGTATATGAGTGGGAGAGCTGCCATATTTCCAGGATATCTGACTTGAGGATTTGGGTTCCAGTGTAAATGTGTGTGGCCTGTTTGAACAGACCTCCTCACTGTGGGATCACCTCTAACCCCAAACTCATCTCACTGAAGCACAAAATAAACACCTGTTTTATTTAGGCTATGGGGGCAGGGGTAAGTTTCCATTTTCAATTTGAGCGTGACAGAGGTGTTTACACAGCTATTCTGCAAAGCAGACTGACACACTATGACCCTGACTGGAAGCTCTGGGCTGGGTCCATTGTAGTAGAATCAGTATTAATAATAACCATAAAACATATAACAGCAAGCTATTCCAAGGCCTGAGCACATGAAAATATTTTGGCAAAAGTCGAGGCAAAAAACATTACGGTCACATTTCATGAATTGAAGTTCAATACAGTTAAACATATTTTTTTTAAATAACAACATATGTCTGCTGCCTGACGTACAGTAAGGGACTGGGCCACACCTCCGCACCATGTGGCAGGCTGCTCAGAGAGCATCCAGGACTTAAAGAACGTTCCGGAATTTATATCCCAGCCGTGCGATATTAAAAGTACTACTGCCCTGCAGAAATAAAGCTGCAAGGGCAACAAAAACACGGGGAACGCACACATAATTAAGACGCAGGCTGGAGCGAGCCTGCTGCTGAAAGCAAGGGAAACCCGCGGCGCGTGTGACGGCCCGCGCCGCCACCGCGCATTCGCACGCCGCGCGTATCCAGTCTCACCGCCTGAGTCTATTCCTGCACGCGGACACCGAACAATCGAGCCGGTTTATTTACAGCCGTTTGAACCCTTTTTATTTTATTTAGCTCTCAGCTGTCTGGGAAAGGTATGATGGACCCCTCTGCAGGAATAGGACGTGTCCACAACGCAGCGAGTTCTGTCCGAGCAGAAACGATACTAATCTGTCAATCAAGAAGCAAGGAGGGGGTGGGGGCATGGAAAACAGCTGACACTCAGATGCCAAGCTCTTTAAAAAGAAAGAGGTACAGCAATCGGGTTTTAGGATGTACCCCATCTGCAGTATACTACAGGGATACTCAATTCTGACCTTCAAAGTCAACCGGAATATTAAAAATATTATGAGAATCTAAACGAGCTAGATGCACTTTAAAAGACTCCACCCTTCACCAAAAATAATCCCTTCATCCAACTTCTTCTGCCTACTGACACGCCTCTAGCGTACCCTGCCCGTAAGCATCTCTTCCTCCACAGCCCTGCCTGTTGACTTTGGCCAGTGGCACCAGCAAATACACACAAGAGTTCTCTTATTTTCGGGCACCTGATGAATTTCAGAGAGGCAAAGACCATTTTGAAAGCTCATTCCATCTCCCTCTCCGCAAAGCTGGGAACAGAAGAGGTATTGAGTTTTAGCTGTCAACCCGCAAGTACCCCTCGGACAAAAGCAACTTTATTTCGCCCCCTGCTTCCATTTCTCGACTCCCGGGTCCACACTCCCTAAACTACGCAGACAGGAAAACTGAATAAAATGCCTCACAGGTCTCTGGCTACGGGCTTAGTGTGAGTCAGTAAGCACGCGTGTGTATATGTGCATCTATACAGCGTGCTACTGTTATTTGACAGCCTGTCAGTGAAAAAGACCAACATATCGACCTCCTTTTGTCAGCCTCTCTGTTTCTGCACCACACGCCTCCCTGTGCATCGCTCCTGTCTAGCTCCTTTAAATGAGGAGTTAACTCCTCTTCTCCTCTCCATTTCTCCCCGCAGGCCCTGAACAGTCAGTGAGCACAGATGGGCCCACCAGGAACAGTAAATGTCAACCGTCCATCGCCCGTTACAACAACATTAGTCCTGTGCCTGTGTACACGCTGGAGTGTGTACACCTTCTGAGCGCCCCGGGCAGTAGAGTGCTCCCAGCCCCTGTGTGCTGTGCCTCCCCCTGTTTGAGGAACAGGCCTACTTAACGTCTGCGAACGCGTTTCCGCGCTTTGATTAACACTTTACTTCCGCAAAATGAGCAAATAACTTTGGCGCCATAATTCTTCCAGGATAATATATTTTGTAACAGCATCTGAAGTACAGTTGTACTTTAATTTATTTTTATTGTTACTTTATAGTAACAAATCCTCTTTAAGTACCCCCATCCCTCCTCACTACCCACCCCCCCCATTCCTGCTGAATCTCTCTAAGTACCCGCCCTCACCCTCTCCTTGATTCAGTCTGTCCCAAAAGGGTGGGTCAGTCAGAATCAAACATAGACGCACTGTTCCAGCAATGAGGTCAGCCCCAAAGAGGCACAATACTTCCAACTTCAAGACTCTCCTCACCAGTTAACCCCCTTGGCTTTGACATTTGCTCAACATGAATTGTGCAAGTCATTAATGCTGCATGAAATTAAATTTTACTTTTCATGAGACATATTGACTGGTGTATGAAGTTCTGAGCTTTAACATTAAAAGGATAGTTTGGAATTTTTGACAACTAGCTGTTATTTTGAAGGCAAATTATTTTGAAGGCAGATTACCGCTAAATCACTTATTTAACCTGCAGTTCACGAGCAGGAGGAGCTGCATGTCTGGTCTCTCCATCGGTCCCTCCGCATCAATCAACAACATTATGGGTGAGTGAAAAACAGGGCCAGATGCCAAAAATTCCCAATTATCCCTTTTAAATGGAAACTGTGATATACTAAACCAAAAAGGTCTAACCTGAACTGAATGTTAAAGCTAACATCGGCCAGAATGGTGTCTAAGCCTCAAACAAACCTGCTGATTTTTACTGGCAATTTGCAAAGGTGTTCATTTCAAGCCTTAGCGCAGAAAGTGCTATGCCGGGGAATCAAACCCCCTGTATTTGTGAATGGAATGAGAGTCTGCCATCCTACAGACACATGATCTCCCCCTGCACTGAAAAACTGGACGGAAGGCCCTGCTAATAGCTATGTCTGTCTCACAGGCTATCCAGTGCATGTGCGTGTCCAGTGCTGTGAGCTAGTCGCTGCTGCCATTTTAAAGTCAGCTCAATGGATGCAATACTCTTGCATTCCACAGTGGTGGCACACCTATTAAAATAGACTAGCCAGTTATTTTTATTCACCACTCATTTTTAACCCTTTAAGGTGTAAGATCACAAATATGTGATCTGAACGTTCTTAAATGAACATTCTAATGCTGGCGTAACAATCACTACCGGTAACCGAAAGCAGTTCTAGAACACAATTTTGAAAACATTCCAAAAAGAGTACTCTTCAAACGGTTATAGTGACAGACAAAAAAACTTTGGTGGATAGACGCCTCAACTGATTCTTTGCTCACAAGGTCGTCAGCTCAGTACTCTATTAGGTCTTTGACCTGTTCAAGCCAAAACATTCCAATGCATTGCATCTTCTGAAACCTCATTACGGGGTGTGACCAAAGACAATAATAAGGAAAAGAATGCTTGGCACTATAAGACCGGAATATCAGACCAGAAGCCGGAACTTCCCGCAATTAAGATGTTTGAAGGATGGAAGGACAGCATGAACTGTATATCTGCTTAATCTACAGAATCAGTGATACTGATCAGGTTTATAAACATGAGTCACTGTCCCTAGTCCTTCCCACTTACTGGAGTGGAGTTAAGGGATATAGCTAATTATACAGTAAGTTCTCATGAGAGTGACAACCCTTCCCACTAGACAAAATAGGGCATTAACATCTTTGTGTCTCAGAATTTGACATAAGTCCCTGTGCACTACAACATACATCAGGAACAGGGATCAAAGGTACAGCAACACTGAGGCAGTAGTCAGTCAGTTGGGATTTGAACCTGCAGCCTCAGAGTTACAAAACTGGCACATTAACCACAGGACTGCTGCCCCATGCTGGCCACACAGACAACTGCAATGAGTCTGATGCTGCGACACAGAGGTACTATTAATTACTGACAGTCAGCTGTTGCTAGTGCTGCTACGGCATTTGTCACCTGACTCGCTGGCTCTCATAAGACTCATGCATTTCTCTCACGCACAGCTTCACTTTCTGGAACAACATACAACCACGGTACCACAAATCCTGCAATGCAAAGTGCCTGAGTTATATTTGAGTCCTGCATCTTCCCTACACACTCCTGTATCTTCCCTACACACTCCTGCATCTTCCCTACACACACCTGCATCTTCCCTACACACACCTGCATCTTCCCTACACACTCCTGCATCTTCCCTACACACTCCTGCATCTTCCCTACACACTCCTGCATCTTCCCTACCACACCGAATCTCCCTACACTCATGCATCTTCCTACACACCTCATCTCCCTACACACTCCTGCATCTTCCCTACACATCGCATCTTCCTACACACTCCCGTATCTTCCTAACACCTGAATCTCCTACACACTCCTGCATCTTCCTACATATCCTGCATCTCTACTCCTGCACTTCCATTACTCCGCATCTTCCATCCACTCTGCAATTCTCAATCAACCTCTTTTTACTCAATCGTCTTCAAAGCTTCCAACAGAAAATCAGATTAGAAAATGGTAGCTAATACTGACTACTGGATACAAAACTGTTAAATGACAGTAGTATTTATAATTCACTCAAATCCAATTACTTCAAGGCACATTGAAATGGAGCCAGGTTTCAGAAAGCTGGCTCTAAGTAGTTAGAAAACAGATATATGACCATATAAACAACAAAAAACCATTTCATAAAGTTCAATAACTGTGTCATATCTTGTCTATGTTCTATACATTAACCAAGCTCCCCGTTTGGAAAGGATGGAACAAATAAGGTTATACTTTTCAGTATTTATTGGCATACGAAATCCAAACAAGTTTTATAGATCATCTTCTGGAAGCCATGTCGCATTTTGCCATTTAAATTCCTTCGTAAACTGGAGCCAGTAATCCTGCATTGCTTATAGTGCAAAATCCTTTTGAGCCAAGTTCCGAACAATATCACTGCTCTATTGCGTCAAGCGATTCATAACTACAGGGGAAACACCATAACAGCTCTATCTATGCAACGGCATCATCATACCTGGGCAATCTAATAAACTTCTTCAAAAGAAAAAAGTGCTTATATAAAGTCTTCCTTAACAGCGAGCTACAGCGTTCAACGTAGCTAAACAACAGACCAAGTTCTTAGTTTAAAAATAATAATTAGCTAGCCAAACAAAGCTACACAATAAGTTAATCATATCATCATGTGTGAGCATTAAATGCATGCTTCTAGGATTTCATTAGCTGTAGGAGCTACGCCTCCGCCAGTAAGAGAAGATGCTGTGTTCTCACAGAAAGCAGCGCTAACGATAGATTTCCTGCTAACCTGCAGCCTCTGCTGCATGGCATACATTTATTTTTTCCAAAGAGTCTAACTTTCAAAATGTGTCCAAGCATTAAAAAGTCTAGTTTTATTCATTTTATAATGAGTAAAAAATAATGAAACCCGTTCATCCATTTATTCTCTTACCTTATTCATTTTCTCGGTTGTATCCGCAATTGTTAACACTTGAAATTTTATTGCTTTCAAACCCCCATGACTTCATAGAAATCCAGCGCCTTGCTGTCCGAATTCAGAAACATACGAACTGACCAGTACCAATCCTGCAAAGTCGTGATTGACTCTAATCAATGGGAGGAGCCAAATCGAAAGTTGGGCGGTAACAAAGTTGTTTTGCTGGATATCATTTCTGTATAGGGCAGTTCCATAATAAAACGGTGTCGTTAAAATGTTGCATTCCGTAAATGGGCGTGTTCATTCAGTGCAATATCACTGATTGGTTAGAACTGAAAACAAAGCTGTGATATTTTCATGTTCGTGTTGGCGTGTGGTTTTGGTTGCAGGTGAGCGCATGGATCTCCGTACTTAGCCATCTGAAAGTTTGATACATTGATATGCATTTTTAATGGTAATGTGTTTATTAGAACAGGGAAATTTGTTTAGAGTTGGGCTCCGTTTCAGACAAGTCACAAGCCGCCCTGGGAATGACCCCCGCACCCATTCCTGTCATTTGACTCAGATATTTCACACTTCATTACACAGATTTAAGCCAAGTGCCTTCATTAATACAGTACATGACCCAGCGCTTAACTCTCATTTACAAAACCGATAGAACTGAGAGAGAGAGAGAGAGCTCTGTGTAGTGTCATAGAAACAAGACTTCAACAGGCTTGATTTTATTTAAGACGATGTCTTGAGTGAAAGTCAAATAGTATTTCTCCAAAGACATTGCACAATGGACCATATTTCCAAGTAACAATATACCAGAACAAAAATGTCAGTAAATGAAAACTTTGCTTTAGATTTCAAGAAGGCACTTGATTCCATTTGGCAATGTGGACTGTTGATGTACTTCCAAAGAGTGATCTAACCTGGTCTAAGACCTATGATATCATCAAACCCCTAACCCTAACCCTAACCCACACACACACAAACAAACAAATACAGAGTCGCAATTGGGAAGAAAAGAAGGGCTTTCTTCACTCAGTAGATGGAGAGTAAGGTAAACCTGTTCAATGTTTGCATCCACAGACCACAGCAGCAGGATATGCGTTTAATGATGAACAAATTCAATTAGCTTTCGTTTGCAGATGACCTGGTTCAGCTGCAACCCACAGAAGGAGGACTGTAGCAGAGCCTGGCTCTGTCAGGAAAGCACGGTTAGATCTGGGCCTCGACAATAAAGCTGGTTACAACCAAAAATACGATACGGAATTTCAAAGAAGATTCGGATCTCACGGCACCAAATATAGAGTCGTACAAAATACAACCTTGAAACACAGAAACATCGTACATATTTTGATTTGCAAATATGCTCACACCTATACATACAAATGCATACATACAGTGCACACTGTACATCATAATATCATAATGATATAATAATTTAGAATTCATAAACTGCTCTAATGTAAAATTATGAAAGATATCGTTCAATTGCAGTGGAGAACACCAAACAATACATGAAGGGCAGATATCCACTATTGTCCAACATCCAAAAAGTACCGTGATGGGCAAAATAATGCCACTTTGGGATCATTTCAATTCACTTGTACTTGCTCAATAATGACATCTCCTGGTGAGAAGTAGGCAGAGCAGACCAGATAAACCAGATTTTTATTTTATTTGACCATAAACAACTCTCTCACTCAGTAGGGTGCCTTACAAAACTATTCACTTTTGAACAGAAACGTTTCTCAGTTATGCCAACAAATGATTTCACATAATGTTTGCGGTGGCCTGTTGTGCTTCTTGTCTCCTTGAGTGAAATAACACTAATATGTGCCGCACTACCACTTCGCAATGCAATCTCTTGAAAAAAATTATTATTTAGCTTCGCTGTGAAATATCAGCAGAATCTAGGCGACTGAATTTCCACTCCCTGTGCGGTCGGCTGGTCGCTTCCCCAGTTATGTCTGTACTGGCCCCAAAGTCGTGGAACAAACTTCCCAGTTATGTCTGTACTGGACCCACAGCGGTGGAACAAACTTCCCAGTTATGCCTGTACTGGACCCACAGTGGTGGAACAAACTTCCCAGTGTGGTCAGGACAGCAGAATTGCTGGCCATCTGCTCACACAGACTAAAGACCCATCTCTTCAGACTGCATCTGGGTTATATGTCATTTTGAGAGAAAATGGCAGTTGAGAATAAGTTTGTGCTTTGTGTAGATGGGACATGGTAAATAATAATCTAAAATAACTAATTAATAATAATAAAAATTAATAATTTTTATTAATGATTATTTGGCATATTTAATGAATCTAGAGTCGTACAAAATGCTAAATATTAGGATATCTGGTATTTGAAATGTGGATATATGGAACCCAAAATCTAACATTCTCTAGTGATACCATGCCTTAAAGATAGTTATGCAAGCTAAAATAGACTCATGTACAACTGTAGACACATCTACCATGGCAGAAATTTGCTAAATATTGTGCTAAATATTGTAAAAGTATCAATAAAAAACCATGACACACTGACATATTCAATGAAGGATATTGAAGCATTTTCATTTGAATGTTATCTTCTACAAAATAAGAATAAGAATGTCTTTAAAACATTTGGATGTGGATATGAAAAATATGGTAGGGGATGGCAAGAGACAGGCTGCAGGGGATATTTGGAGAGGTGATAAAAAAAAAGTAATGGAGAACCTGAAAGGAGAGGAGGCGTGTCGGAGAAAAAACTCCACAGCAAATAGTGAGAATGGCGGACAGGGCAGGACCGAGACCCAGGCAAGCCGGGGAGAAGCGGGGCTGGGGAGAAGCTGTGTAGGGGAAATGACACGGGTCGGGGGCGGAGCCACACTGCAGTGGCAGAAAACGATCATGAGAACCAAGCCAAAGACTGATAAGCCACAGATGGAGGGCAGAGAGTGAGAGAGAGAGAGAGAGGGAGAATAGAAAAATGCAATGCTGGAGCTCTGTTTGTCATGTTGTCATCTTGGGGCAACGTACATGAGAGGTTTATAAAATGCTGAATCATAACCCCCGCGATAATTTCCAGCCAAAATCCAGCTCATTTCCAAAACATTTCCAACCCTTTAATAACACATTGTTTCCATTACTCACTTGTGAATGTAATAGAAGATAAAGTATTTATTTTTCACAACGCTGCTCTATGGGGACACAAATTACTTATTTCATTAATCATTTCCCCTACTTTTCACCCATTTTTCTTAATTGCCAATGCAGAATTTATACTCTCTCACTCCCTCCCTCTCTCTTGCTCTCTCTCAAGGGTTCAAGGATCCAAAAAGGACTTCTTCAGAAGCAATTTAGAACATAAGTATTGAAAACCTCTTTCTCTTTCCTTTACCTACTTTTCTTCCAGGACAAAATAATAATAAATATACAATATATCATAATAAAGTAAATGGAAGTGCAAAAAAGATTAAATAAAAGTATCACGTGTTAAACTAAAAGACGAAAAGAACAGTAACTCACAGAACAAGTTTTCTGGGAGCTCTACATACTTCCAGAACTTTGTGAAAGCCAATCTCTCTCACCCTCCACTGATATGCATGCACTCAATCACTCTCTCACCCTCTCTCTCTCATACACACACACGCACACACACACACCTGCTCTAAGTGCTAGTGTCAGCAGTACACACGCACACACACACACGCACACACACACACACACACACACACACAGCGCCCTGTGCTTTAAAGTCTGAGAGCGCCTGTAACGTGGACACCGTGGCTCGCGTTTGGCATTCCAGCAGGATGTGACGGGAGCAGGTGGGGGTGGAGAGGCCTGTTACGAGGGTCTGGGCGGCTCGGCCTTTATTTATATCCGCCCCCCATCCCACCCCCTCCCCCCGCCCCCCCCTGCATGCTTTCTCTGCTCTTAATGGAGGACGTTCCGTCTGCTAATCGGGCTGCTCACCTCTCCCGTCCTTACAGGGACGGCGTCGGAATACGCATGTGTTTGAAAGGGGTGGGGGTGGGGGGGTGCAACAGCCCCCCCACTCTCACCCATTTCCTTACTATAAACTTGAGTGGGGACGGCTTTGGGTTTCCAACACCTCGAAGGAAAGACCTTCCCTGACGTCCTCCAGCAGGTGGAGAGGCTGCATTTCATCATGGCGGGGAGCAGGCCCTGGCCGCTTTTCGGTCTCTCGCAACTGTCCGGACAAATCCGCCCCCAGGGCTCTGCCAGCGGGTGCCCACCTGAACAAACAGCGCGCGGGCGGTTCTGCCAAAAGCGCCACGAGCGAAACAAATGACTGCAGAGGGGGGGGGGCCTGCCACTGCCACAACAGTAACGCGCCACAGTAACACGCCGCAGTCACACGCGAGCGGTTTCTGTTTCAACAAGGGAGCTGCTCTGTCGAGAGGGGGGAGGGGCCGGGTCAGCGACACGGCAGCGCATTTTAAATCCCGTGCTAATAAAGCGGGGTTTAAGCCACGGGCACTTTGGGAAAAACACTTACGAGAGTACGGGACTATTTTGTGTTTGGTGTTCGATTCTGCTTCTGCTTCCTGTGTTGTAAAGAAGTTAAATACTGTCCAGAATTGCAATGCAGACTTCATGACTATTTTCTTAGTTTCAGAATAATTGGTTTTCGTATGAAAATGCATCGCTTTCCTTTTTCAGCCCTTTATTTCAGAGGTGCGCATTAATGACATTTGAGCATTTGTAGTCAAACGGTCAAGCGTGCGGAATTAAATCACATCAGGTGGAAAGAAACAAGAATGCATTAATTTGCAGCAAACTGAATACATTGCATCCCATACGACCGTGATACTATGCTGGGCCTAGATCAGTATGGAGCTTGTGACAGCAGCAATTTCCTGTGAAACGGAAGCCAAAATAATCTGGATCTGAGTCTGGCTTTCAGATTATTATCCATTCAGCACTCAATCAAAAACCCCCCAGTGTGGCACAATAGAGACTGCGCATTTCCGTGGGTTTATTTTTGTTTCTTTACGTTTCTCCCATATTTCCTCTCCCTGGAATGCCTAACCACGGCTGTAGGTCCTTCAGAACGCTGCAGTGTCCCTCCCTCCCAGTGTGACCTCACTTCCTGTAGAGCCAATCATGAATCACCCCACAGGGCATCCCCTGGCCACAGTCCGCACTGGCATTGGCTAGATTTCCTCCGTAGGGAGCATCACTGCACAAAACACAAATTCCTCAGCTGAGCGTGCAGTATGGGAGCCCCCAGTGTTCCAAAACTATTAAATAATCTCAGTACACCCACAGGAATAAGGCCCTTCACTTTCCCAAATAAAGCTGTTTTACATTTTAGTTGTACTTAACTCTGTATAGTAGATCATTCTGTTAAGACTGTAGAATGTTGATATCATTTCCTTATCATTGTCCCTGTTTTCTGTCATGAAAGATCCATCAGTGTTCACACTTTTTGACTGGAATAGATCACCCAACAGCGAAGCTATTGGAGGGCTTTCAGGGAGCCAATAGGAAGAAAGTGACATCACCTAGTGTAAACTACCCAGAAATGCTCACTCCTTGTTGGGTAGCATGGTCATTTTCGCACATCATCAATAGATCAAGGAAGAGAACGGACGCAGAAGTATTTTAACTACCAAGCCGTCTGCTGGATGTGAATTTAAACAACCAATCACCACACTTTCTGCAGAGATTGCTCCGAAACAGCTACATCAAACAGGAAAATTGTGATTTTTAACATCCTCTCGTCAGTTCTGATTATATATTTAGCGACTTTACAAATCTGGTGACCAGCCATTCTCACTAAATCTCATCTAAAGCTGGCCTGGGGGTCAGCTGGAGCGTAGCCGTTTGCGAGACCGCCTGGGGTTAAGAAGTCACCTGCCACGGTGGGTGGCATGCAGGCGGTCAGTGGAAGCCAGGCTAAAGTAACAAACAGCCGCACCGAGCAGAAGCCCGCGCCGTCAGCGTAAGAGCGGGCACAGCCGCGCCACACCAGAACCCCACGCGAAGCACGGGCAGCGCCAGCGCGGAAACCCCCTCCGTCCAATCGGAGCGAGCGCGGGCGGCGGCGTCCTCGCCCTCGCTGCGCTTCCCCTACGTCGCCGCGTCCCCCGGGCTTACCTTGCTCGTCCGGAGCTTCTCCTGCTTCCTCTCGGCGCAGACCATTTTCGGCGACTTCTCTGCGGGTGCGGGACCCCGTTCGGCCCCGCTGCGCCCCGCGCTGAGGGCACACCCCATGGGTCACCCCTCTCTGACTCTTCTCCCTCTCTCCGTCCCTCTCTCCGTCTCGCTCTCTCTCCCTCACACTCTGACTCTGAGGGTCTGTTTTGCACTCCACACGAAGGCAGCTGTTTTTGTCGACTGACGTAAAGCCCTTCCCCTTTCCCAGGGCTGGCTCCCATACAGCCCTATACTCAGCCAGAGAGCCAGCAGAGCCTCTCTCACACACACACACACACACACTCAGCCAGAGAGCCAGCAGAGGCTCTCTCACACACACACACACACACACTCAGCCAGAGAGCCAGCAGAGGCTCTCTCTCTCTCACACACACACACTCAGCCAGAGAGCCAGCAGAGCCTCTCTCTCTCACACACACACACACTCAACCAGAGAGCCTCTCTCTCTCACACATACACACACTCAGCCAGAGAGCCACCACCAGACTCTCTCTCCCTCTCTCTCACACACCTCTGTCTCTCTCTCTCTCATACACACACACACACACACACAGAACCAGCAGACACTCTTTCTCTCACTCTCTCTCATACAATGTCATAGTACTTTCAGACACTCTGTAAGATAACACAGTTAAGTTTTGTCCTGTTTTCATTCTTTGGACCAGAGCAGATCTACATTCCCTCTTCTGAGCAATCCACTCGACTCCTGGCCTCTACTAGGAGTATGATCGGGGACTGAGTCAGCAACCTCATAAGAGCACAGCAATATTACATCACCCCGCACGTTTCCCTGATACTGTTGTGGTAGACGAAAGAAGCTTTTAATCACAAATAAAGATGAAGATCTCTCAGATAAAGACGTCCTTTGCAGTGTTTCTATATTTAACCCAATCCCCGAAAGGAACTTTATTCCTCTCAATCATTAATAAATAAATCAATGGGAAACAATTTACATTATTATTGTTATTGATCCAAAATAAATCAAAAAGAAATCTAATTTAGAAGGGTACAGATCCTTCCCCCTCCCCCTCTCCCCAGAATGGAACAGGCCACCTGCAGTAGATCATTCCCCTTCTCCAGATCCCAACACACATTCCAAACCGGCTGTGAATTCCCAAAGCCAACAGAGCTGGGACTGCCTGTCCCGAGCTCCTCACATGCTGCTACAGCACACCAGGAAACACGCACACACACGGACCCATGTACACACACACACACACACACACGGACCCATGTACACACACACACACACACATTTGCACACACACATGCATGTACACAGGATGCATGTACACTGGATGTCATAGGACGCCACCTTTCAAACAAGTCAGTTCATCAAATCTCCGCCCTGCTAGAGCTGCCCCAGTCAGCTGCAAGTGCTGTTACTGTGAAGTGGAAATGTACAGGAGCAGCAACAGCTCAGCCACGAAGCGGTAGGCCACACAAGCTCACAGAACGGGACCGCCATGTGCTGAAGAGCAGTGGAAATGCGTTCTCTGGAACGATGGATCACGCTTCACTATCTGGCAGCCTGGCGGAAAAATCTGGGTTTGGCGGAATGCATAGTGCCAACTGCACTGGACTGAATAGTGCCAACTGTAAAGTTTGGTGAAGCAGGAATAATGGCCGGGGGTTTTTCTTCATGGTTTGGGCTAGTCCTCTTAGTTCCAGTGAAGGGAAATCTTATCTTAATGCTACAGCATACAATGACATTCTTGTGAATTGTTTGCTTCCAACTTTGTGGCAACAGTTTGGGGAAGACTCATTCCTGTTTAAGCATGACAATGCCCCCGTGCAAGAAACGGCTTGCTGAGTTTGATGAGGAAGAACTTGACTGGCTTGCACAGAGCCCTGACCTCTACCCCAGCAAACACCTTTGGGAGGAATTGGAATGCTGACTGCAAACCAGGCCTTACACCCAACAGTGCCCGACCTCACTAATGCTCTCGTGGCTGAATGGAAGGGAATCCCCACAGGTGTTCCAAAATATACCGGAAAGCCTTCCCAGAAGAGTGGAGGCTGGGGGCGGGGGGAATCAAACTCTGTATTAATGCCCATGGTTTTGGAATGAGGTGTCCAACGAGTAAATATGGGTGTGATGTTCAGGTGCCCACATACTTTTAGAAATGTAGTGCAAACATGCATATATACGCAAAGGCATATCAGTGCTCCAAATACAACTGAGTTTTCTTCTATGACTGTTGAGAAAAAGCATCCCTTTAAGAAAAGCTCAGTGCTTCTCTGGTCCAGTTCATTTTCCTCATGGACCGTGTTGGGCTAGGAGCTTGTTTTGAGGGACCCATCCCAACGAACACCTTTGTGGTGAAAAGTCGGTGAAACACCGTCTAGGCATTCAGGTGAAAACCCAGCTACATTTGGTTGAAAGGCAAAGGTATTCTAGCCAACTATGACATAGCCAGGCTATATCCGGATAGAACCTGAGCTATGTTGAGGTTAACCTAGTCTGCTTACTTTGAAACAGCTCTCAGGCTAGTTTTCCAGCCCTCTAGACATCTTGATTCCGGCTTTTGATTACTGGGACGTCACGGTGCTATTAGAAACCACAATGACATCATGACCGATGTCTTGAAATTAATTAAAATACAAAAATACACTTTGGCCAAAATACACTTTAGGCAAATGCACAATTAGGGCAGCAGTGCAGCATAAGGGTTAGAGAACCAGGTTTGTAATTCAAAGATAGTAAATTCGTAACAAGAATTATTTCAGAATATATCCAGTTCTATAAATGGGTACCATGGGATACCTTTGGATAACAGCATAACACTGTGCTGTAGCTTGCTTTGTTCAGTTAAACCTGTACTGTAATAGCCCTGGTAAGGATCCATTCTGTGTTCCTGTAGTTTACTTTATTTCGTACCATTTCATTGGATAATTATTCTATCGTACATTTTTACCAGATGCCTCTGGAATGAAGACGTGGGAACCGCTGTGATGGTCTCAGAGCAGCTGTGCTTGCCTGGAGTTCTCGGTGTCCGTGGGAAATGTTTTGGACCAGTAAAATAGCCTCACGTGATTGATGATGTTCAGATCAGCTGCAGGAATGTGAGCGCAACATAGCATGCGTACTGGCCACAAAAACATGACA